>NW_027094183.1:0-271529 GCF_029207755.1 Chamaea fasciata
GCGCACTCGGCGCGGCCAAAACGGCGTTTGCTCGCTTCCCAGGCTAGGAGAAGCACTTGCCGTGCTGCAAACAGCTTCTCTGCCTGTGGAGAGCTCGGAAACAGCGTTTGACGCTGTTCCAGGCCGGCCTGCGAGCGAACCGCCGGAGAGCGCACTCGGCGCGGCCAAACGGCGTTTGCTCGCTTCCCAGGCTAGGAGAAGCACTTGCCGTGCTGCAAACAGCTTCTCTGCCTGTGGAGAGCTCGGAAACAGCGTTTGACGCTGTTCCAGGCCGGCCTGCGAGCGAAGCGCCGGAGAGTGCACTCGGCGCGGCCAAACGGCGTTTGCTCGCTTCCCAGGCTAGGAGAAGCACTTGCCGTGCTGCAAACAGCTTCTCTGCCTGTGGAGAGCTCGGAAACAGCGTTTGACGCTGTTCCAGGCCGGCCTGCGAGCGAACCGCCGGAGAGCGCACTCGGCGCGGCCAAACGGCGTTTGCTCGCTTCCCAGGCTAGGAGAAGCACTTGCCGTGCTGCAAACAGCTTCTCTGCCTGTGGAGAGCTCGGAAACAGCGTTTGACGCTGTTCCAGGCCGGCCTGCGAGCGAAGCGCCGGAGAGCGCACTCGGCGCGGCCAAACGGCGTTTGCTCGCTTCCCAGGCTAGGAGAAGCACTTGCCGTGCTGCAAACAGCTTCTCTGCCTGTGGAGAGCTCGGAAACAGCGTTTGACGCTGTTCCAGGCCGGCCTGCGAGCGAACCGCCGGAGAGCGCACTCGGCGCGGCCAAACGGCGTTTGCTCGCTTCCCAGGCTAGGAGAAGCACTTGCCGTGCTGCAAACAGCTTCTCTGCCTGTGGAGAGCTCGGAAACAGCGTTTGACGCTGTTCCAGGCCGGCCTGCGAGCGAAGCGCCGGAGAGTGCACTCGGCGCGGCCAAACGGCGTTTGCTCGCTTCCCAGGCTAGGAGAAGCACTTGCCGTGCTGCAAACAGCTTCTCTGCCTGTGGAGAGCTCGGAAACAGCGTTTGATGCTGTTCCAGGCCGGCCTGCGAGCGAACCGCCGGAGAGTGCACTCGGCGCGGCCAAACGGCGTTTGCTCGCTTCCCAGGCTAGGAGAAGCACTTGCCGTGCTGCAAACAGCTTCTCTGCCTGTGGAGAGCTCGGGAAACAGCGTTTGACGCTGTTCCAGGCCGGCCTGCGAGCGAACCGCCGGAGAGTGCACTCGGCGCGGCCAAACGGCGTTTGCTCGCTTCCCAGGCTAGGAGAAGCACTTGCCGTGCTGCAAACAGCTTCTCTGCCTGTGGAGAGCTCGGAAACAGCGTTTGACGCTGTTCCAGGCCGGCCTGCGAGCGAACCGCCGGAGAGTGCACTCGGCGCGGCCAAACGGCGTTTGCTCGCTTCCCAGGCTAGGAGAAGCACTTGCCGTGCTGCAAACAGCTTCTCTGCCTGTGGAGAGCTCGGAAACAGCGTTTGACGCTGTTCCAGGCCGGCCTGCGAGCGAACCGCCGGAGAGTGCACTCGGCGCGGCCAAACGGCGTTTGCTCGCATCCCAGGCTAGGAGAAGCACTTGCCGTGCTGTAAACAGCTTCTCTGCCTGTGGAGAGCTCGGAAACAGCGTTTGACGCTGTTCCAGGGCCGGCCTGCGAGCGAACCGCCGGAGAGTGCACTCGGCGCGGCCAAACGGCGTTTGCTCGCTTCCCAGGCTAGGAGAAGCACTTGCCGTGCTGCAAACAGCTTCTCTGCCTGTGGAGAGCTCGGAAACAGCGTTTGACGCTGTTCCAGGCCGGCCTGCGAGCGAACCGCCGGAGAGTGCACTCGGCGCGGCCAAACGGCGTTTGCTCGCTTCCCAGGCTAGGAGAAGCACTTGCCGTGCTGCAAACAGCTTCTCTGCCTGTGGAGAGCTCGGAAACAGCGTTTGACGCTGTTCCAGGCCGGCCTGCGAGCGAACCGCCGGAGAGTGCACTCGGCGCGGCCAAACGGCGTTTGCTCGCTTCCCAGGCTAGGAGAAGCACTTGCCGTGCTGCAAACAGCTTCTCTGCCTGTGGAGAGCTCGGAAACAGCGTTTGACGCTGTTCCAGGCCGGCCTGCGAGCGAACCGCCGGAGAGTGCACTCGGCGCGGCCAAACGGCGTTTGCTCGCTTCCCAGGCTAGGAGAAGCACTTGCCGTGCTGCAAACAGCTTCTCTGCCTGTGGAGAGCTCGGAAACAGCGTTTGACGCTGTTCCAGGCCGGCCTGCGAGCGAAGCGCCGGAGAGTGCACTCGGCGCGGCCAAACGGCGTTTGCTCGCTTCCCAGGCTAGGAGAAGCACTTGCCGTGCTGCAAACAGCTTCTCTGCCTGTGGAGAGCGCGGAAACAGCGTTTGACGCTGTTCCAGGCCGGCCTGCGAGCGAATCGCTGGAGAGCGCACGCGGCGCGGCCAAACGGCGTTTGCTCGCTTCCCAGGCTAGGAGAAGCACTTGCCGTGCTGCAAACAGCTTCTCTGCCTGTGGAGAGCGCGGGAAACAGCGTTTGACGCTGTTCCAGGCTGGCCTGCGAGCGAAGCGCCGGAGAGCGCACTCGGCGCGGCCAAACGGCGTTTGCTCGCTTCCCAGGCTAGGAGAAGCACTTGCCGTGCTGCAAACAGCTTCTCTGCCTGTGGAGAGCTCGGAAACAGCGTTTGACGCTGTTCCAGGCCGGCCTGCGAGCGAAGCGCCGGAGAGTGCACTCGGCGCGGCCAAACGGCGTTTGCTCGCTTCCCAGGCTAGGAGAAGCACTTGCCGTGCTGCAAACAGCTTCTCTGCCTGTGGAGAGCTCGGAAACAGCGTTTGACGCTGTTCCAGGCCGGCCTGCGAGCGAACCGCCGGAGAGTGCACTCGGCGCGGCCAAACGGCGTTTGCTCGCTTCCCAGGCTAGGAGAAGCACTTGCCGTGCTGCAAACAGCTTCTCTGCCTGTGGAGAGCTCGGAAACAGCGTTTGACGCTGTTCCAGGCCGGCCTGCGAGCGAACCGCCGGAGAGCGCACTCGGCGCGGCCAAACGGCGTTTGCTCGCTTCCCAGGCTAGGAGAAGCACTTGCCGTGCTGCAAACAGCTTCTCTGCCTGTGGAGAGCTCGGAAACAGCGTTTGACGCTGTTCCAGGCCGGCCTGCGAGCGAACCGCCGGAGAGCGCACTCGGCGCGGCCAAACGGCGTTTGCTCGCTTCCCAGGCTAGGAGAAGCACTTGCCGTGCTGCAAACAGCTTCTCTGCCTGTGGAGAGCTCGGAAACAGCGTTTGACGCTGTTCCAGGCCGGCCTGCGAGCGAACCGCCGGAGAGCGCACTCGGCGCGGCCAAACGGCGTTTGCTCGCTTCCCAGGCTAGGAGAAGCACTTGCCGTGCTGCAAACAGCTTCTCTGCCTGTGGAGAGCTCGGAAACAGCGTTTGACGCTGTTCCAGGCCGGCCTGCGAGCGAACCGCCGGAGAGCGCACTCGGCGCGGCCAAACGGCGTTTGCTCGCTTCCCAGGCTAGGAGAAGCACTTGCCGTGCTGCAAACAGCTTCTCTGCCTGTGGAGAGCTCGGAAACAGCGTTTGACGCTGTTCCAGGCCGGCCTGCGAGCGAAGCGCCGGAGAGCGCACTCGGCGCGGCCAAACGGCGTTTGCTCGCTTCCCAGGCTAGGAGAAGCACTTGCCGTGCTGCAAACAGCTTCTCTGCCTGTGGAGAGCTCGGAAACAGCGTTTGACGCTGTTCCAGGCCGGCCTGCGAGCGAAGCGCCGGAGAGTGCACTCGGCGCGGCCAAACGGCGTTTGCTCGCTTCCCAGGCTAGGAGAAGCACTTGCCGTGCTGCAAACAGCTTCTCTGCCTGTGGAGAGCTCGGAAACAGCGTTTGACGCTGTTCCAGGCCGGCCTGCGAGCGAAGCGCCGGAGAGTGCACTCGGCCCGGCCAAACGGCGTTTGCTCGCTTCCCAGGCTAGGAGAAGCACTTGCCGTGCTGCAAACAGCTTCTCTGCCTGTGGAGAGCTCGGAAACAGCGTTTGACGCTGTTCCAGGCCGGCCTGCGAGCGAAGCGCCGGAGAGTGCACTCGGCCCGGCCAAACGGCGTTTGCTCGCTTCCCAGGCTAGGAGAAGCACTTGCCGTGCTGCAAACAGCTTCTCTGCCTGTGGAGAGCTCGGAAACAGCGTTTGACGCTGTTCCAGGCCGGCCTGCGAGCGAACCGCCGGAGAGTGCACTCGGCCCGGCCAAACGGCGTTTGCTCGCTTCCCAGGCTAGGAGAAGCACTTGCCGTGCTGCAAACAGCTTCTCTGCCTGTGGAGAGCTCGGAAACAGCGTTTGACGCTGTTCCAGGCCGGCCTGCGAGCGAACCGCCGGAGAGTGCACTCGGCCCGGCCAAACGGCGTTTGCTCGCTTCCCAGGCTAGGAGAAGCACTTGCCGTGCTGCAAACAGCTTCTCTGCCTGAGAGCTCGGAAACAGCGTTTGACGCTGTTCCAGGCCGGCCTGCGAGCGAACCGCCGGAGAGTGCACTCGGCGCGGCCAAACGGCGTTTGCTCGCTTCCCAGGCTAGGAGAAGCACTTGCCGTGCTGCAAACAGCTTCTCTGCCTGTGGAGAGCTCGGAAACAGCGTTTGACGCTGTTCCAGGCCGGCCTGCGAGCGAACCGCCGGAGAGTGCACTCGGCGCGGCCAAACGGCGTTTGCTCGCTTCCCAGGCTAGGAGAAGCACTTGCCGTGCTGCAAACAGCTTCTCTGCCTTGTGGAGAGCTCGGAAACAGCGTTTGACGCTGTTCCAGGCCGGCCTGCGAGCGAACCGCCGGAGAGTGCACTCGAGCGCGGCCAAACGGCGTTTGCTCGCTTCCCAGGCTAGGAGAAGCACTTGCCGTGCTGCAAACAGCTTCTCTGCCTGTGGAGAGCTCGGAAACAGCGTTTGACGCTGTTCCAGGCCGGCCTGCGAGCGAACCGCCGGAGAGCGCACTCGGCGCGGCCAAACGGCGTTTGCTCGCTTCCCAGGCTAGGAGAAGCACTTGCCGTGCTGCAAACAGCTTCTCTGCCTGTGGAGAGCTCGGAAACAGCGTTTGACGCTGTTCCAGGCCGGCCTGCGAGCGAACCGCCGGAGAGCGCACTCGGCGCGGCCCAAACGGCGTTTGCTCGCTTCCCAGGCTAGGAGAAGCACTTGCCGTGCTGCAAACAGCTTCTCTGCCTGTGGAGAGCTCGGAAACAGCGTTTGACGCTGTTCCAGGCCGGCCTGCGAGCGAACCGCCGGAGAGCGCACTCGGCGCGGCCAAACGGCGTTTGCTCGCTTCCCAGGCTAGGAGAAGCACTTGCCGTGCTGCAAACAGCTTCTCTGCCTGTGGAGAGCTCGGAAACAGCGTTTGACGCTGTTCCAGGCCGGCCTGCGAGCGAACCGCCGGAGAGCGCACTCGGCGCGGCCAAACGGCGTTTGCTCGCTTCCCAGGCTAGGAGAAGCACTTGCCGTGCTGCAAACAGCTTCTCTGCCTGTGGAGAGCTCGGAAACAGCGTTTGACGCTGTTCCAGGCCGGCCTGCGAGCGAACCGCCGGAGAGCGCACTCGGCGCGGCCAAACGGCGTTTGCTCGCTTCCCAGGCTAGGAGAAGCACTTGCCGTGCTGCAAACAGCTTCTCTGCCTGTGGAGAGCTCGGAAACAGCGTTTGACGCTGTTCCAGGCCGGCCTGCGAGCGAACCGCCGGAGAGCGCACTCGGCGCGGCCAAACGGCGTTTGCTCGCTTCCCAGGCTAGGAGAAGCACTTGCCGTGCTGCAAACAGCTTCTCTGCCTGTGGAGAGCTCGGAAACAGCGTTTGACGCTGTTCCAGGCCGGCCTGCGAGCGAACCGCCGGAGAGCGCACTCGGCCCGGCCAAACGGCGTTTGCTCGCTTCCCAGGCTAGGAGAAGCACTTGCCGTGCTGCAAACAGCTTCTCTGCCTGTGGAGAGCTCGGAAACAGCGTTTGACGCTGTTCCAGGCCGGCCTGCGAGCGAAGCGCCGGAGAGCGCACTCGGCCGCGGCCAAACGGCGTTTGCTCGCTTCCCAGGCTAGGAGAAGCACTTGCCGTGCTGCAAACAGCTTCTCTGCCTGTGGAGAGCTCGGAAACAGCGTTTGACGCTGTTCCAGGCCGGCCTGCGAGCGAAGCGCCGGAGAGCGCACTCGGCGCGGCCAAACGGCGTTTGCTCGCTTCCCAGGCTAGGAGAAGCACTTGCCGTGCTGCAAACAGCTTCTCTGCCTGTGGAGAGCTCGGAAACAGCGTTTGACGCTGTTCCAGGCCGGCCTGCGAGCGAAGCGCCGGAGAGTGCACTCGGCGCTGCCAAACGGCGTTTGCTCGCTTCCCAGGCTAGGAGAAGCACTTGCCGTGCTGCAAACAGCTTCTCTGCCTGTGGAGAGCTCGGAAACAGCGTTTGACGCTGTTCCAGGCCGGCCTGCGAGCGAAGCGCCGGAGAGTGCACTCGGCGCGGCCAAACGGCGTTTGCTCGCTTCCCAGGCTAGGAGAAGCACTTGCCGTGCTGCAAACAGCTTCTCTGCCTGTGGAGAGCTCGGAAACAGCGTTTGACGCTGTTCCAGGCCGGCCTGCGAGCGAACCGCCGGAGAGTGCACTCGGCGCGGCCAAACGGCGTTTGCTCGCTTCCCAGGCTAGGAGAAGCACTTGCCGTGCTGCAAACAGCTTCTCTGCCTGTGGAGAGCTCGGAAACAGCGTTTGACGCTGTTCCAGGCCGGCCTGCGAGCGAAGCGCCGGAGAGTGCACTCGGCGCGGCCAAACGGCGTTTGCTCGCTTCCCAGGCTAGGAGAAGCACTTGCCGTGCTGCAAACAGCTTCTCTGCCTGTGGAGAGCTCGGAAACAGCGTTTGACGCTGTTCCAGGCCGGCCTGCGAGCGAAGCGCCGGAGAGTGCACTCGGTGCGGCCAAACGGCGTTTGCTCGCTTCCCAGGCTAGGAGAAGCACTTGCCGTGCTGCAAACAGCTTCTCTGCCTGTGGAGAGCTCGGAAACAGCGTTTGACGCTGTTCCAGGCCGGCCTGCGAGCGAACGCCGGAGAGTGCACTCGGCGCGGCCAAACGGCGTTTTGCTCGCTTCCCAGGCTAGGAGAAGCACTTGCCGTGCTGCAAACAGCTTCTCTGCCTGTGGAGAGCTCGGAAACAGCGTTTGACGCTGTTCCAGGCCGGCCTGCGAGCGAACCGCCGGAGAGTGCACTCGGCGCGGCCAAACGGCGTTTGCTCGCTTCCCAGGCTAGGAGAAGCACTTGCCGTGCTGCAAACAGCTTCTCTGCCTGTGGAGAGCTCGGAAACAGCGTTTGACGCTGTTCCAGGCCGGCCTGCGAGCGAAACCGCCGGAGAGTGCACTCGGCGCGGCCAAACGGCGTTTGCTCGCTTCCCAGGCTAGGAGAAGCACTTGCCGTGCTGCAAACAGCTTCTCTGCCTGTGGAGAGCTCGGAAACAGCGTTTGACGCTGTTCCAGGCCGGCCTGCGAGCGAAGCGCCGGAGAGTGCACTCGGCGCGGCCAAACGGCGTTTGCTCGCTTCCCAGGCTAGGAGAAGCACTTGCCGTGCTGCAAACAGCTTCTCTGCCTGTGGAGAGCTCGGAAACAGCGTTTGACGCTGTTCCAGGCCGGCCTGCGAGCGAAGCGCCGGAGAGTGCACTCGGCGCGGCCAAACGGCGTTTGCTCGCTTCCCAGGCTAGGAGAAGCACTTGCCGTGCTGCAAACAGCTTCTCTGCCTGTGGAGAGCTCGGAAACAGCGTTTGACGCTGTTCCAGGCCGGCCTGCGAGCGAAGCGCCGGAGAGTGCACTCGGCGCGGCCAAACGGCGTTTGCTCGCTTCCCAGGCTAGGAGAAGCACTTGCCGTGCTGCAAACAGCTTCTCTGCCTGTGGAGAGCTCGGAAACAGCGTTTGACGCTGTTCCAGGCCGGCCTGCGAGCGAAGCGCCGGAGGAGTGCACTCGGCGCGGCCAAACGGCGTTTGCTCGCTTCCCAGGCTAGGAGAAGCACTTGCCGTGCTGCAAACAGCTTCTCTGCCTGTGGAGAGCTCGGAAACAGCGTTTGACGCTGTTCCAGGCCGGCCTGCGAGCGAACCGCCGGAGAGTGCACTCGGCGCGGCCAAACGGCGTTTGCTCGCTTCCCAGGCTAGGAGAAGCACTTGCCGTGCTGCAAACAGCTTCTCTGCCTGTGGAGAGCTCGGAAACAGCGTTTGACGCTGTTCCAGGCCGGCCTGCGATGCGAACGGCCGGAGAGCGCACTCGGCGCGGCCAAACGGCGTTTGCTCGCTTCCCAGGCTAGGAGAAGCACTTGCCGTGCTGCCAAACAGCTTCTCTGCCTGTGGAGAGCTCGGAAACAGCGTTTGACGCTGTTCCAGGCCGGCCTGCGAGCGAACGGCCGGAGAGCGCACTCGGCGCGGCCAAACGGCGTTTGCTCGCTTCCCAGGCTAGGAGAAGCACTTGCCGTGCTGCAAACAGCTTCTCTGCCTGTGGAGAGCTCGGAAACAGCGTTTGACGCTGTTCCAGGCCGGCCTGCGAGCGAACCGCCGGAGAGCGCACTCGGCGCGGCCAAACGGCGTTTGCTCGCTTCCCAGGCTAGGAGAAGCACTTGCCGTGCTGCAAACAGCTTCTCTGCCTGTGGAGAGCTCGGAAACAGCGTTTGACGCTGTTCCAGGCCGGCCTGCGAGCGAACCGCCGGAGAGCGCACTCGGCGCGGCCAAACGGCGTTTGCTCGCTTCCCAGGCTAGGAGAAGCACTTGCCGTGCTGCAAACAGCTTCTCTGCCTGTGGAGAGCTCGGAAACAGCGTTTGACGCTGTTCCAGGCCGGCCTGCGAGCGAAGCGCCGGAGAGCGCACTCGGCGCGGCCAAACGGCGTTTGCTCGCTTCCCAGGCTAGGAGAAGCACTTGCCGTGCTGCAAACAGCTTCTCTGCCTGTGGAGAGCTCGGAAACAGCGTTTGACGCTGTTCCAGGCCGGCCTGCGAGCGAAGCGCCGGAGAGCGCACTCGGCGCGGCCAAACGGCGTTTGCTCGCTTCCCAGGCTAGGAGAAGCACTTGCCGTGCTGCAAACAGCTTCTCTGCCTGTGGAGAGCTCGGAAACAGCGTTTGACGCTGTTCCAGGCCGGCCTGCGAGCGAAGCGCCGGAGAGCGCACTCGGCGCGGCCAAAACGGCGTTTGCTCGCTTCCCAGGCTAGGAGAAGCACTTGCCGTGCTGCAAACAGCTTCTCTGCCTGTGGAGAGCTCGGAAACAGCGTTTGACGCTGTTCCAGGCCGGCCTGCGAGCGAAGCGCCGGAGAGTGCACTCGGCGCGGCCAAACGGCGTTTGCTCGCTTCCCAGGCTAGGAGAAGCACTTGCCGTGCTGCAAACAGCTTCTCTGCCTGTGGAGAGCTCGGAAACAGCGTTTGACGCTGTTCCAGGCCGGCCTGCGAGCGAAGCGCCGGGAGAGCGCACTCGGCGCGGCCAAACGGCGTTTGCTCGCTTCCCAGGCTAGGAGAAGCACTTGCCGTGCTGCAAACAGCTTCTCTGCCTGTGGAGAGCTCGGAAACAGCGTTTGACGCTGTTCCAGGCCGGCCTGCGAGCGAAGCGCCGGAGAGCGCACTCGGCGCGGCCAAACGGCGTTTGCTCGCTTCCCAGGCTAGGAGAAGCACTTGCCGTGCTGCAAACAGCTTCTCTGCCTGTGGAGAGCTCGGAAACAGCGTTTGACGCTGTTCCAGGCCGGCCTGCGAGCGAACGGCCGGAGAGCGCACTCGGCGCGGCCAAACGGCGTTTGCTCGCTTCCCAGGCTAGGAGAAGCACTTGCCGTGCTGCAAACAGCTTCTCTGCCTGTGAAGAGCTCGGAAACAGCGTTTGACGCTGTTCCAGGCCGGCCTGCGAGCGAACCGCCGGAGAGCGCACTCGGCGCGGCCAAACGGCGTTTGCTCGCTTCCCAGGCTAGGAGAAGCACTTGCCGTGCTGCAAACAGCTTCTCTGCCTGTGGAGAGCTCGGAAACAGCGTTTGACGCTGTTCCAGGCCGGCCTGCGAGCGAACCGCCGGAGAGCGCACTCGGCGCGGCCAAACGGCGTTTGCTCGCTTCCCAGGCTAGGAGAAGCACTTGCCGTGCTGCAAACAGCTTCTCTGCCTGTGGAGAGCTCGGAAACAGCGTTTGACGCTGTTCCAGGCCGGCCTGCGAGCGAACCGCCGGAGAGCGCACTCGGCGCGGCCAAACGGCGTTTGCTCGCTTCCCAGGCTAGGAGAAGCACTTGCCGTGCTGCAAACAGCTTCTCTGCCTGTGGAGAGCTCGGAAACAGCGTTTGACGCTGTTCCAGGCCGGCCTGCGAGCGAACCGCCGGAGAGCGCACTCGGCGCGGCCAAACGGCGTTTGCTCGCTTCCCAGGCTAGGAGAAGCACTTGCCGTGCTGCAAACAGCTTCTCTGCCTGTGGAGAGCTCGGAAACAGCGTTTGACGCTGTTCCAGGCCGGCCTGCGAGCGAACCGCCGGAGAGCGCACTCGGCGCGGCCAAACGGCGTTTGCTCGCTTCCCAGGCTAGGAGAAGCACTTGCCGTGCTGCAAACAGCTTCTCTGCCTGTGGAGAGCTCGGAAACAGCGTTTGACGCTGTTCCAGGCCGGCCTGCGAGCGAAGCGCCGGAGAGCGCACTCGGCGCGGCCAAACGGCGTTTGCTCGCTTCCCAGGCTAGGAGAAGCACTTGCCGTGCTGCAAACAGCTTCTCTGCCTGTGGAGAGCTCGGAAACAGCGTTTGACGCTGTTCCAGGCCGGCCTGCGAGCGAAGCGCCGGAGAGCGCACTCGGCGCGGCCAAACGGCGTTTGCTCGCTTCCCAGGCTAGGAGAAGCACTTGCCGTGCTGCAAACAGCTTCTCTGCCTGTGGAGAGCTCGGAAACAGCGTTTGACGCTGTTCCAGGCCGGCCTGCGAGCGAAGCGCCGGAGAGCGCACTCGGCGCGGCCAAACGGCGTTTGCTCGCTTCCCAGGCTAGGAGAAGCACTTGCCGTGCTGCAAACAGCTTCTCTGCCTGTGGAGAGCTCGGAAACAGCGTTTGACGCTGTTCCAGGCCGGCCTGCGAGCGAAGCGCCGGAGAGCGCACTCGGCGCGGCCAAACGGCGTTTGCTCGCTTCCCAGGCTAGGAGAAGCACTTGCCGTGCTGCAAACAGCTTCTCTGCCTGTGGAGAGCTCGGAAACAGCGTTTGACGCTGTTCCAGGCCGGCCTGCGAGCGAAGCGCCGGAGAGTGCACTCGGCGCGGCCAAACGGCGTTTGCTCGCTTCCCAGGCTAGGAGAAGCACTTGCCGTGCTGCAAACAGCTTCTCTGCCTGTGGAGAGCTCGGAAACAGCGTTTGACGCTGTTCCAGGCCGGCCTGCGAGCGAAGCGCCGGAGAGCGCACTCGGCGCGGCCAAACGGCGTTTGCTCGCTTCCCAGGCTAGGAGAAGCGTTTTCCGTGCTGCAAACAGCTTCTCTGCTTGTGGGGAGCTCGGAAACAGCGTTTAACGCTGTTCCAAGCCTGCCTGCGAGCGAACCGCCTGAGAGTGCACTAGGCGCGGCCAAACGGCGTTTGCTCGCTTCCCAGGCTAGGAGAAGCACTTGCCGTGCTCCAAACAGCTTCTCTGCCTGTGGAGAGCTCGGAAAGAGCGTTTGACGCTGTTCCAGGCCGACCTGCGAGCGAACCGCCGGAGAGTGCACTAGGCGCGGCCAAACGGCGTTTGCTCACTTCCCAGGCTAGGAGAAGCACTTTCCGTGCTGCAAACAGCTTCTCTGCTTGTGGAGAGCTCGGTAACGGTGCCTAGCGCTGTTCCAAGCCTGCCTGCAAGCGAACCGCCGGAGAGTGCACTAGGCGCGGCGAAACGGCGTTTGCTCGCTTCCCAAGCTAGGAGAAGCACTTTCCATGCTGCAAACAGCTTCTCTGCTTGTGGAGAGCTTGGAAACCGCGCCTCCCGCTGTTCGCAGCCAACCTGCGGCGTACTGCCGGAGAAAGCACGAGGCGCGGCCAAAAGGCGTTTTCTCGCTTCCCAGGCTAAGAGAAGCCCTTTCCGTTCTGCAAACAGCTTCTCTGCTTGTGGAGAGCTCGGAAACCGCGCCTAGCCGCTGTTCGCAGCCAGCCAGCAGCATGCAGCCTCTGAGAGGACTAGGTGCGGCCAAAAGGCGCTTTCTCGCTTCCCAGGCAAAGAGAAGCACTTTCCGTGTTGCAAACAGCTTCTCTGCTTGTGGAGAGCTCGGAAACAGCGTTTAACGCTGTTCCAAGCCTGCCTGGAAGCGAACCGCCGGTGAGTGCACTAGGCACGGCCAAACGGCGTTTTCTCGCTTCCCAGGCTAGGAGAAGCGTTTTCCGTGCTGCAAACAGCTTCTCTGCTTGTGGAGAGCCTGGAAACAGCGTTTAACGCTGTTCCAAGCCTGCCTGCAAGCGAACCGCCGGAGAGTGCACTAGTCACGGCCAAACGGCTTTTGCTCGCTTCCCAGGCTAGTAGTAGCACTTTCCGTGCTGCAAACAGCTTCTCTGCTTGTGGGGAGCTCGGAAACAGCGTTTAACGCTGTTCCAAGCCTGCCTGCAAGCGAACCGGCGGAGAGTGCACTAGACGCGGCCAAACGGCGTTTTCTCGCTTCCCAGGCTAGGAGGAGCACTTTCCGTGCTGCAAACAGCTTCTCTGCCTGTGGAGAGCTCGGAAACAGCGTTTAACGCTGTTCCAAGCCTGCCTGCGAGTGAACCGCCGGAGAGTGCACTAGGCGCGGCCAAACGGCGTTTTCTCGCTTCCCAGGCTAGGAGAAGCACTTTCCGTGCTGCTAACAGGAGTTTGACTGTGGCCAAAGGGATCCAGTCCTTGGAAATCTACTATCACCAGTTCGGCCTGAATCCTGAGTTTTGCCGGCCACCCGCGGGGAGCTGGTCCAGGCCCTTCCTCTCCTTCGGTTTTCTTCGGCGCTGCTTGTCTTGCTACAGCGTGACCCTGCACCCCCTGCGCTGCCGGGACATCCTGCCCCTGTCTTCCGGGACACTCTGCCTTCCCAGCTCCCAGCCCAGGACTTTTCCACTGTTTCAGCTTGGTGCTCTAATGATCCTGCAGAGACACCGAAACCAAACTGCCCTGGGTCTTGTGAAACAAAGCCCTCAAAATTCTTAGTACTGTTGTCGTTTGTCATTAATGCTGTAGTTGTTTGGTGGGGGGGGGAGGTGGTTTTTTTTTTGTGTGTTTGTTTGCTTTGTATTACATACTAGTAAAGAACTGCTATTCCTATTTCCCAAATCTTTGCCAAAGAGCCTCTGATTGTAATTTTACCTAGCAGATACCTGTCTTCCCAAACCAAGACAGATTTTGGCGCCCAACGTGGCGCTTGAGGGCACTGAGAAAAGAAAAGGGAAGAGAAATAGCAATTCTTAACTAACCTAGTACTTTCTTTTGTGTGCGTTAAATATAAAAACCTCATTAGGCTGCATCATGTGGTCTAACTTAGCCTGGTTTGGGTGGCATGTGGTTGTGGCTGTATTCCTTCCATTTGCAGGCCCTTATCTAAACATGAGCCCTATAACTAAGGCTACTGTGACTGTCATCCAGTTTATTTTATGGCTTAATAAGGTGAAAAACTCATGGATTTTTAATTTCCTCTGGAAGGCAGGCACATGGATTCAGGGCTATTGTACACTAACTGTGTGTTTTTGGAGTTACTTTAACAATAGTACCTACTGTAAAGAAATGACACCGGGGGAGGTTTTTTTTTCCCAACCCTTTACCCATCTCTTTAGGTCTGCCCCACCAGTTTTTGAAAGGTTTAAATCCTCTCTGAATGCTAATGATATCATACAATGGCTGGTGCTGCTAATATGCATATTCTATTTAGCATTCAGAGATCAGGGAAGATTGACCTAGATAACCACCCTGATACCTACCCCACAAAATAAGGATGATACCCCAGAGCCTGACTCTGCCCCACAGCCTGCCTCAGAAAGGACCCACCCGGATTGGGTTGAGGTTCTGGTAAAAGAAATGCATGAGATGGGCCAGATACTGAAGGAGTACATTTCCCCAGCTCATGAAAAACCCTCCCCCTGCCCCGAGAAGGCAGAGACTGATAGTGCAGCAGTAGAACCCACAGACATTACAACTGTCCAGGTTCCAGCTGAACCACAAGAGCAGCCACAGCCAGCAGCAGTCGCCCCTGTGGAAACAAGGAAGTGTAAAGTGAAATCGTCAGATCCTGTTATTAAGGATAAGAAAGGAGGGTCCTCACAGTCCACAGAAGAGCCACAGGTTGAAATCATCACTGAGTCCCTGACATATGAAAGTCTACGTAATCTGCAAAAAGATACTGTACGACGAGGACGTGAGGCTTATACAGCCTGGCTACTTCGAGTCTGGGACCTTATGGGTACAGGTGTGCAACTGGATAGTGCTGAAGCAAGGAATTTGGGACCCTTGACCCAGGATTCAGGTATAAATCAGGTATTTGTAAGAGAGCAAAGGCCCCTTCCCCTTTGGGAACGACTTCTAATGAGTGTGAGAGAGAGATTTGTCCACAGAGACAGAATGCAAGAGCACAACAATAGAATGCGATGGAAGACCCTTGAGGAAGGAATCCAACAGTTGAGAGAAGTGGCAGTATTGGAAGTACTTTTTGGGAAGACCGGACAGCATGATAATGACCCCGACAAGGTTAAATGCACAGGGCACATGTTGTGGAATCTGGCAACTCATGGACCATCCCAATACGCCACATTCATCGCAACAATTAATGCCGAGGATAACCGAGAGACAGTGGGTTCTGTTGCCAACAAGCTCAGAAATTATGAAAGTATGACCAGTGGCCCAATGCAGGCTCATGTCTCTGCGGTGGTGAAGGAACTCAAAGAGGAGATGAGGGAAATAAGAGAGGAGATGAGAAGGAACAGTTCCCATGTAGCACCGGTGCGAGTCACAGGCCCCAGAATCAGAGCCCAACATCCCCCAGCGAGAGAGAGAGGGTACACCCCTCGAGCTGACCTGTGGTTTTATCTGCGGGACCATGGGGAGGACATGGGAGCGTGGCATGGGAAACCTACTTCTGTCCTGGCAGCACGGGTACGTGAGCTCAAGGAGAGAAACGTTAACAGAGGGAGTTCCACTAGAATGAAGGTAGCCTCAGCCTCCCATGAGCAAGCTGCCAGGTATTACGGAGGTGGGAATGCTGTGTCAGATTCCCTCGAAGGAACCTCTACCATGTATGTCCAGGAAGGGAATAATAACCAGTGCTAGAGGGGCCCTGCCTCTAGCCAGGAAGAGGCACGGGAAAATCGGGTTTTTTGGACTGTGTGGATTCGATGGCCTGGCACATCAGAGCCACAAAAATATGAAGCTTTGGTAGATACTGGGTCACAGTGTACTCTAATGCCATCGGGACATGTGGGGGCAGAACCGATTTCCATTGCCGGGGTGACGGGGGGATCACAGGAATTGACTCTGGTTGAAGCCGAGGTGAGCCTGACCGGGAAGGAGTGGCAGAAACTTCCGATTGTGACCGGCTCAGAGGCTCCATGTATTCTGGGCATAGACTTCCTCAGGAATGGATATTATAAAGACCCTAAAGGACTCAGATGGGCTTTTGGAATAGCTGCCGTGGAGACAGAGAACATTAAGCAGTTGAACACCTTGCCGGGACTATCAGAGAATCCATCTGCAGTGGGACTCCTGAAGGGAGAAGAACAACAAGTACCTGTTGCCACCTCGACAGTGCACCGTCGGCAGTATCGGACAAATCGGGACGCCGTGATCCCCATCCACAAGATGATCCGTGAGCTGGAGAGCCAAGGGGTGGTCAGCAAAACCCACTCACCCTTCAACAGCCCCATCTGGCCTGTGCGCAAGTCTGATGGAGAATGGAGACTGACTGTGGACTATCGTGCATTGAATGAAGTGACTCCACCGCTGAGCGCTGCTGTGCCGGACATGCTGGAACTTCAGTACGAGCTGGAGTCCAAGGCAGCGAGGTGGTATGCCACTATTGACATTGCCAATGCATTTTTCTCCATTCCTCTGGCTGCAGAATGCAGGCCTCAGTTTGCTTTCACCTGGAGGGGCGTGCAGTACACCTGGAACCGGCTGCCCCAGGGGTGGAAACACAGCCCCACCATCTGCCATGGGCTGATCCAGGCTGCACTGGAGAAGGGTGAGGCTCCGGAACATCTACAGTACATCGATGACATCATTGTGTGGGGAAAGACTGCAGCTGAAGTGTTCGAGAAAGGAGAGAGGATCATCCAGATTTTGCTGAAAGCCGGGTTTGCCATCAAGAAGAGCAAAGTCAAGGGACCTGCCAGAGAGATCCAGTTCCTGGGAGTAAAGTGGCAAGATGGACGGCGGCAGATCCCCACTGAGGTCATTGATAAGATCACAGCAATGTCTCCACCGACCAGCAAAAAGGAAACACAAGCTTTCCTAGGAGCCATAGGTTTTTGGAGGATGCACATTCCTGAGTACAGTCAGATCGTGAGCCCTCTCTACCTGGTTACCCACAAGAAGAACAATTTCCACTGGGGCCCTGAACAGCAACACGCCTTTGCCCAGATCAAGCAGGAGATTGCTCATGCAGTAGCCCTTGGCCCAGTCAGGATGGGACCAGATGTGAAGAATGTGCTTTATTCTGCAGCTGGGAACAACAGTTTGTCCTGGAGCCTTTGGCAGAAGGTGCCAGGGGAGAGCCGAGGCCGACCACTGGGATTCTGGAGTCGAAGTTACAGAGGATCTGAAGCCAACTACACTCCCACAGAGAAGGAGATCTTGGCCACCTATGAAGGAGTTCAAGCCGCCTCAGAAGTGATTGGCACAGAAGCACAACTCCTCTTGGCACCCCGACTACCAGTGCTGGGGTGGATGTTTAAAGGAAAGGCTCCCTCCACGCACCATGCCACCGATGCCACATGGAGCAAATGGACTGCCCTCATCACACAGCGTGCCCGTATTGGAAACCCAAATCGCCCTGGGATTTTGGAGATAATTACAAACTGGCCGGAAGGAGAAAACTTCGGTCTCACGGACGAAGAGGAGCAGGAACCAGTGACACGGGCTGAAGAAGCTCCTCCGTACAACCAACTGCCAGCAGAAGAAACACACTACGCTCTTTTCACTGACGGTTCCTGTCGCATCGTGGGAATGAACCGTAAGTGGAAAGCAGCCGTATGGAGCCCCACACGACAGGTTGCAGAAGCCACTGAAGGAGACGGGGGATCAAGTCAGCTTGCTGAACTCAAAGCTGTTCAATTAGCCCTTGACATTGCTGAAAGAGAGAAGTGGCCAAAGCTCTACCTCTACACTGATTCGTGGATGGTAGCCAATGCTCTGTGGGGCTGGCTGGAAAGGTGGAAAAAGGCCAACTGGCAGCGTAGAGGAAAACCAATCTGGGCTGCTGATGAATGGAAGGACGTTGCCACTCGTGTAGAGAAGCTGCCTGTGAAAGTCCGCCATGTAGATGCCCATGTTCCCAAGAGTCGGGCTAATGAGGAACACCAAAACAACAAGCAGGTAGATCAGGCTGCCAAGATAGAAGTGTCAAAGATAGATTTAGATTGACAACACAAGGGAGAGTTGTTCCTAGCCCGATGGGCCCATGATGCCTCTGGTCATCAGGGCAGAGATGCCACTTATAAGTGGGCCCGAGACCGAGGAGTGGATTTAACCATGGACAGTATTTCTCAGGTTATCCATGACTGTGAGACATGTGCTGCAATCAAGCAAGCCAAGCGGGTGAAGCCCTTATGGTATGGTGGGCGGTGGTCCAAATATAAATATGGGGAAGCCTGGCAGATTGACTACATCACCCTTCCCCAAACCCGCCAGGGCAAGCGCTATGTGCTAACCATAGTGGAAGCCACCACTGGATGGTTGGAGACCTACCCTGTGCCTCATGCTACTGCCCGGAACACCATCCTGGGCCTGGAAAAACAAGTCCTGTGGAGACATGGCACCCCTGAGAGAATCGAGTCGGACAATGGGACTCATTTCAAGAATAGTCTTATAAGCACCTGGGCTAGAGAACATGGCATTGAGTGGGTGTACCATATTCCTTATCATGCACCAGCGGCCGGGAAAGTTGAACGGTGCAATGGCCTGCTTAAAACTACCTTGAAGGCACTGGGTGGGGGAACCTTCAAGAATTGGGATATTAATTTAGCAAAGGCCACCTGGTTGGTGAACACTCGAGGTTCCACCAACCGAGCAGGTCCTGCCCAATCTGAGCCCTTGCAAAAGACAGACGGAGATAAGGTTCCAGTGGTACACATGAGAGGTATGCTGGGAAAAACTGTTTGGATTAATCCTGCCTCCAGCAAAGACAATCCCATCCATGGGGTTGTCTTCGCTCAGGGACCAGGTTGCACCTGGTGGGTGATGCAAAAGGATGGAGAGACCCGATGCATACCTCAAGGGGACCTTGTTTTGGGGTGAACTACCCATGACAATGTGGCTGTATCCATATTTGCATATATATATGTATTTTTAACAGTTAAAACTCAATGTAATATGTTGGTATGGGAAAAAAATTCGGGGTGGATAATGTTGGGGGATAGGTTTGTTCTTTTTTTTTCTCTAAAGAATTTTTTCCCCACAAGTTACCAAGGAGACCAAGTGTTGGATAGTGGAGAGTACTTAACCGAAACAAAGAGGTGGACAAAAGGTGGAAGGGGGAGATAACGCAGGTAAAAGACAAAGCTTGAGGCAGCTGCGTGCTTTTCTTTCTCCGGCGTTCGGGGAGACGCGTGTCTGCCGCTCCTCGAGGATCTCAGCCGCCGCAGAGCACGCCGAGCAGAGAACGGCTGTTGCTGGCTGGAGGAGTTTCACTGTGGCCAAAGGGATCCAGTCCTGGGAAATCTACTATCACCAGTTCGACCTGAATCCTGAGTTTTCCCTGCCACCTGCGGGAGCTGGTCCAGGCCCTGCCTCGCCTTCGGCTCCTTCGGCGCTGCTCCTCTTGCTGCAGTGTCACCCTGCACCCCCTGCGCTGCCGGGACATCCTGCCCCTGCCTGCCGGGACACCCTGCCATCCCAGCTACCAGCCCGGGACTTTTCCACTGTTCCAGCTTGGTGCTCTGAGGATCCTGCAGGGACAGCGAAACCAAACTGCCCTGGGTTTTGTGAAACAAAGCCCTCAAGGTTCTCGGTACTGTTGTCGTTTGTCATTAATGCTGTAGTTGTTTGGTGGGGGGGGAGTTTTTTGTGTTTGTTTGCTTTGTATTACATACTAGTAAAGAACTGCTATTCCTATTTCCCAAATCTTTGCCAAAGAGCCTCTGATTGTAATTTTACCTAGCAGATACCTGTCTTCCTAAACCAAGACATGGGGACATGGAGTTTTCTTAACAACAGGAAACACACATGCTCCATGGTCCCTGACACAGCGTGCAGCTCACTGGGCAGGGGGGTTAAACCCCCTAGAGACGGGCGACCCTCTGGCAATAGTCGGCACCTCAGAGCAACTCCTAGAAAACATACACAAAGCTGCATGCTTGCAACTGATACAGGAAAGAAAATTAATCTCTGGCTGTGAGTCGCCAATGCAACAGCCTGTCAAACCTGAGATTATGACCCCCCTCATTCGAGGTTTGCCAGAGTCTCTTAAACCAACAGCAATTTTTCTTCCAAAAACAATAGCATCTATCACTCCGGTAGATTGACTTGAAAGATTTCTTGGCCATACAAGAGATCAAACTGGTTCCACTGACTCCTCACCTTTTACAACTCCTAGCACACAATCTAACAGCAGTCATAAAGTTTGGACATGGAGTGAGGTAGCAGAGGAGTTAATAAGTTACAGTAGAAAATATGGACCAGTGAAATACTCAGAGGACAAACCAGAAAAACCCAGAGGAGTCAGGCACATTGCCTCTCCTAATGAAATACCAGAAAAGGGAAAACAAATTTCAAACCGGCAGCAACTGTGGTTGCTAGGACTGAAAAGGGGAGTTCCACGAGAAGTAATGGATAAATTGCTGTATGATAAATTGGCTAAAATAATTTCCAATTGACCCTGTCCCAAACCTATTGTGTTGGAATCATCCAACCGACAGCCCAGCGCACCTCCTCTTCCGCAAGCCTTGGGCAACAAGCCACAGCACTCCCTAGCACAAGTTTTAAACAATGGGACACAGCAAGAGAGAGATGTTCAACAGAAAATAATTTCTCCCTTAGAAAGCCTTGGTTTGCAAATCCCCTCAGAGAAAATACAAAAACCTTTTCAAGAAGTGAAATTTTTAGGAATCTGGTGGAAAGGAGGTATGGCATGTATCCCACCAGACACTCTAACCTTAGATCAAATTAAAGTGCCTGAGTCCAGGAAAGATCTACAGCATGCCTTGGGATTATTAGTGTTTTGGGGAAAACACATTCCAGATTTTTCAATTTTTGCCAGGCCTCTTGATGATTTGTTGAGAAAGGGAGTAAAATGGGACTGGAGCCCTTCTCAGGAAGAAGCATTACAACTGTTGATTTTTGAAGCCACAGCTCATCAGGCCCTAGGCCCGATCCACCCAACAGATCCTTTTCAGGTAGAATGGGGATTTGCTTCCTCAGGGTTGTCAGTACACATATGGCAGTGGGGTCCTGAGGGTCCGACATGGCCTGTTGGTTTTTATTCCCGTGGTTTCAGAGATGCTGAAAAGAGGTATATTATCTGGGAAAAAGGCTTGTTTGTGGTTAGCCTAGTTCTCATAGAAGTAGAGAAGATTGTACCACAACAACCAGTTGTTTGGAGAGGGCCTTTCCAAGTTTTTAAGTCAGTCACTACTGGGACTCCCCCAGCTGACGGGGTGGCCCAGACAGCCTCAGTAAGAAAGTGGTGTGCTCAGATTGAATATTATTGTAACATCTTCTCAATAACTGAAAGAGCTGTGGAAAAAAACTGGCAGTACAAGAAGCAGAAAACTTGGATAGCATCCAAGACAAACCTGCCTCAGTCATTACCCCTCCCTTTTCTCCCAAACAGTCAGCAATTCCTTGGTTTACTGATGCTTTTCCTTTTGGCCCAACAGCTCTAAGCATATTCCCCTCACTACAGGGACCAAGCGATTCCAAGAATCCAGCACATTACCCTGGACAACGTGTTTTGGTGGACTTCCCCACAGTGGGAGAGGTACCACTAGTGCTAAAACTCCCTCTGAACGAATACCCATGGGTAACCTTTGATGCTCTAGGGAAAGAGTATCGAATAAATGCACACTGGAGAATTTCCATCATTCTAACTTTCTGCCTTCTGGTGGCAGATTCTGTTGTGCTTACTTTTCACAGGAGAACTCCGAGGGACATGAAGGCCATATAAACCATGATAAATATTTTAAATTGGGAATTTTTAGAAGTATTAATGAAAAAATTGGCTGCCAAAACTAGGGATTTGACCAAATTACAGAAACCATTGCAGTTATCCTTATTGGCTTTGGGGACACATCAGTGGTTGCTATCAAACATATTACCAAATTGGGAAAAGGTGAATGTGAATGATCACAAAATGATAATTGATGCTCTTGGTGCTACACAAAACAGTGGTTTTTTGGCTCTTAGCTGCATCCAGACACAGCTTTGGATGCAGACAGTTGTTGCCTCAATCATAAGGGAAGAAGAAGGCACTTTTCCTACTGAAATTCGGAAAATAATTTGGGACAATGCAAATGATTTTGAAAAGGAATTCCAATCCTGGTAGAAATTGGTCAACTTTACCTATAACCCCAATACCAACACAGTTACAGCTTTTGTAATAACCATATGTAATGTTTTGGTACACTTGATATTGTTAATGCAATCATAGCTCAAGACATTTGTTTGAACACAGAACAAAATATCTGCCACTTTGAAATTCACCCTAACCAGACTTCTGAAACAGTGCTAATATATATAGGCAATGGGTGTGCATGCTTTAAAACTGCTTGTGATGTAGTGTTTGTAGAAGAAATAGTGGTGAATCTTAAGAATCACTCAAATTATTGTGTTTGTAACTTTACTACAATTACAGGATGTGATTTTTTGTACATAGGCCCAGTTACCTCTTATCACCTTTTACAATCTGATTATACAGTGATGCACAAATTATTGCCTCCCCTTATTGGGATGAATTTTACTTTAGTGAAGCAATTGTTGCTTCATCAGGACTTAAATGAGATTTTGGAAAAGATCAAGAAAAACAGAGAGAAAACCCTGGTAACTATTCATCACAATGTGAGAGAAATACATCATGTCATGGAAAGGGTAAGAAAAGATGCTGAACACAGGTGGTGGGATACCCTTTTTGGGTGGTTACCTACTGCCACAGGTATCCTGAACAAAGTGTGTCATCCCATTGTTGTTCTTTTGATTTTGGTTTTGATTGGTTTTGTCTTATCAGTCATTTTATACATCCTAAATTGGAAAATGATGAAGAAGTTGACACACTTGGCATCTATAATGGAAGCACACAGTTTAGTCAAGACCCCTTTTGCAAGAGACACTCCCAAAGTTATTGACATGAGATGTACTACCCAAACAGCGAAAATTAGACCTCCAATAGCAGATTAATTTGAAATTGTTGGTTGCTTGTTTTGATTATTGTTGTTTGTTTTAATTATGTTATATTTTAATCAAAATTAAGCTTTTGTTTGAAAATTGTTATAACTTTAAGGAATTTTATGATTTGTTTTGTTTATTTTGAAGAAATTGTTATAATCAATATTGATTCATTTTGTTTTGCTTCTATTTCCTTTTTCTATTTTTTCCTCTTTCTCCCTCTTTCTTTCACACACACTCTCTACTGTCTCTTTTTTTTTCCGGGATATGCTACTAACATGGACGAGTCCTGAAGACTTCGCAAGACTACGGAACCCTGCAGAAGGAGCTCTCTTGACGACAATCATGAGTCACGGGGTGGTGCAAGAGACGGTCTGAAGATCCCTCATCTGCCTCACGACCATCGTCAAGGACAGAGACTGAAACCCCTAAAAGGGACTTTAAAATCTCAACACAGGAGTTCTGGCCTGGCTGAGGTGGGATGTTGGCCAAGTGCTGCCTGCAGGTGTGTTTGATGGAAAACACCCAGCACCCATATGGGAACATCAGAACCTGAGCAGAAACAATGGGCAAGTCACGGTGAAGTGACCGTGCCTGCTGACACTGCACCTGCTGACTTGGACTGGTTGACACTGTACCTGCTGACGACCGACTTGTTCTGAGTTCTCTAAATGAACACACTGCAATGATTTCCCTCACCTTTTTGGCCAACTGCCTGTCGCTTCGGAGAGGACTATAAAAACCCTGGAGACTCCCGCTCACTTTTGAGATCTCCCCACTGGAGAAGATCGCGTCTATAGGCATCTTCAAAAGCCTCGAGGACTCGACCCTCCATGTTGGTAGCTATAATCCCCTTCCCCTCTTTTTCTGTCTCTCTTACTATTCTCTTTTCTCTCCCCACTATCGCATTTGTTGGCACTAAATAAAGGTGCATTTGTGATTGAGTAAACTGAGTTTGTCCCCCACTGTGTCTTTTGCGCTCTGAGATCCCTAAAACGAACCATCACGAACCCCGCTTGTGTGAGTGGATCGTGACAGTGTGCTAAAAGAAATGTGAGGGGGTAGAAGGTCAATACCAAAAATCAAACCAAATTAATCCTTCCTTTTTTTGTTTTTTGCTGTGTTTCCATCTGTTTCCATCTTTCCATTTGCTGTGTTTCCAAAGCAAGGAAGGGGCAGGAGTTTAGGAGGGGCTGGTTCAGCTCAGCCTTGCTGATAAAGCAATTTGGGTTTTCCCTCGTCAATCTGTTTCATTAACTAAAAATGCAGAATTGGAGAAGTTGTTGGATATTTTTGCGTTTTTCTGCAGCTGGCTGCAGGAGACTTTGCTCAGACCGGGGGTTGGGGCTGTCCAGCCTGGAGAAGAGAAAGACCTGGGGAGATTTCATTGGGGCCTTCCAAGACCACAAGGGAGCCTGAAAGAGCTGCAGAGGGACCTTGGACAAGGACCTGGAGCACCAGGACAAGGGGGAATGGCTTTAAACTACAGGAGGAGAGATTTAGATGGGATCTTGGGAAGGAATTCCTCCCTGGGAGGGTGGGGAGGGCTGGGCTGGAATTCCCAGAGCAGCTGTGGCTGCCCCTGGATCCCTGGGAGTGTCCAAGGCCAGGTTGGAGCCCCTGGGACAGTGGGAGGTGTCCCTGCCCGTGGCAGGGTGGGGCTTGAAGGTCCTTCCATCCCAAATTCCATGATTCCAACCCAAAGATAACCTGGATTGGAGGCAGCAGTGCCTGGGGGCTAAAGCACCTTCCCAGCTGTTATCAGAACAGGAGTTGCAGACATTTTATCCCTGGGTTTTCTTCCTTGTCCCTCAGCTGGGAGGTGATGGGAATGACCAGCAGGAGCTTCCCCAGGCCCTGGGAGTGGAACACTGGGAAGGGGACACTGGGAGTGGGACACTTTGGGAACGGGATACTTTGGGAGTGAGACACTGGGAATGGGACACTGGGAGTGGGACACATTGGGACATTTTGGGAGTGGAGACACTTTGGGAATTGGACACTGTGGGAATGGGACTCTTTGGGAATGGGACACTTTGGGAATGGGACACTGGGAATGGGACATTTTGGGACAGTTTGGGAACGGGACTCTTTGGGAGTGGGACGCTTTGGGAGCGGCACTTTTACAACCATTATTGGCTTTGTGGTTTATCCTGAGACAACAGACCCAACCATAAATTGTCACTTCAGGGCCAGCATTTAGTGCCAGCTCAGGGAAATGCAGGGTGGTTGTGGCAGGTATTAAACACCCCCAATAAATCCTGGAGGAGGATCCCAGGGTAACAATGCCTGCTTGCCAAATCTGTTTGCAGAGCGCACAAAAGCAACGAGGAAAACATTGCAACAGCACCAAGGTTTTCTCACAGCTCCACCACAGGCTGCTGCCTCAGCAAAGCTGATTGTTGGTGCTTTTCTTCCAGCCCCAAACTGGGATTGAGCCAGGCCCTGCATCCATTGGGACTGGGATGCTGTGGCTGTAGGATAAACCCCCAGCCAAGCCCCGCAGGGAGCCATTTATCCTGTTTGGAGCCCGTTTATTTTTCTCCTTCCCCTGAAGATGTGTGTGAGGAGCAGAGATTCAGCCAGACCCTCTTCCCAGGCCCATGGGATGTGTGTTTCTTTCCCGTTTCCTGGAAGCGCTCGGTGTTTGGGGAAGGTTGCTGGGCCACGAGGAGCTGCTGGACACCATCCACAGCCCCTCTCAGGCATTTTCTGCTGGGTGGGACTCCCTGAAAATCCCTTCAGCTTTGTAGGGAAAGCACTTTTCCTACGGGGCACACAGGGTGTGAGGCTGGCTCTGGGAAAGAAATATTCCCAGGGAAGAAAGGCTGGGAACGTGCTGACGGCAGCACTGCTCTTTCAGGTGTCACTGTAAGAAGCTTCTAAAAAGCTCCATTTCTGCTTGGTGGGCAGAAAGTGCAGGAAAAAGTGCTGGGAATGTCCACGTGGACTTCAATTAGCATCAAGCAGCATCACAAGTGGTTTCGTCCAGGCAGGAGTCACAGTCACTGTGAGATGATGAAAACGGAGATGGGATCTGCTTGAGGCGGATGGTGCAGCGGCTGCTCACCTGCGACCTGTATCCCTCAGGGTACCCATTTCTTTAGAACACTATGAAGAACAGAGGGAATTGAAAGTCCACTGCAGTTTAGGTTGTTCTTCACGAGATTGTTCAAGTCGAGCACAGCCATTCTGTTCAGCAGACACACGGGCAGGGGCTTCTTGGAGCGCTGCTCTGGCACCCATTCTTTGGAGGAGGGGATTGCAGGAAAGAAGAAAAGAAGCTCATCAACTACTGAAGAGGAAGAGTCACTGACAGGAAGCAGTGGGTTAAGAAATGTGAGGGGAAAAAAGGCAGAAAACATGAGGTGACAAGTGTGAGAAATGGGAGTGGAAAAAGGAGGGAAGTGTGAGGGAGGAAAAGGGAAGGAAACCTGAGTGGGAAAGGCTGAGAAAACTGAGGGGAAAATGGTGAAGATGTGAGTGAAAGTAGGAGAGGAAGGTGAGAGGAGGAAAAGGCAGGAAATATGATGGGAAAATTCTAAGAAACATGATCAGGGAAGGCTGAAAAACATAGAGGAAAAAATGGAGGGAAATGTGAGGGGAAGAGAGGGAGAAAATTACTGGCAGAGAGAGAGAAACAGGCAGCAAATGTGAGGGGAACATTGTGAGAATCCTGAGGGGAAAAGAGGGAGAAACCAGAGGGCAGAAAAAGGCAGAAAACATTAGGGGGAAAAAAAGGGTGGGAAGTTGGATGGGAAAAGTGGCAGAAAACAGGAGTGAAAAAAGGGCAGAAAATGCTAGAGGAAAAGTAGAAGCAACATGAGGGGAAAAGAATGATGAACGTGAGGGGAAAAGTGGGAGAAATGTAAGAGGGAAAGCCTGGGAAACATGAGGGCAAAAGTGAGAAACATGAGGAGACAACTTGGAGAAAAATGACTGAGGAAAGGAGAAAAGCATGAGGGGAGAAAAGGGCAGGATAAGTGAGGGGAAAATTGTGAGAATCGTGAGAGAACAAAAAAGCAGGAAAAAGCGGGAAGTTGGGGAAATGTGAGAGGCAAAGCATGAGGAAAGGGAGCTGAAAAGGGTGGGGAAAATAAGTAAAACTTGGGAGGCAAACATGAGAGGAAAACTGTGAGACTCGAGAGGGGGAAGGGGTGGAAATGTGAGAGGGAAAAGAACAGGAAATGTGAAGGGAGAAAAGGAGAGAAGGCAGGATTGGCATGACAGCTGAAATGATTCCTAACACATTCCCCCATGCATTTGCCCATTTATTGCACTAGCCCAGGGCTTCTCTGTATGTCCGTCTCCCCCTGTGCCTTGATTCCTGTTCGGAAGCAGTAGAAGTGCAGGATGTGCCCACCAGCAGGAGCTGCTCCAGGCTGGGAAGGGGCCAGGTGGTGCTGATTTCCAGAGGCTTCTGTGTCCCAGGTGAGGCCAGGGCAGGAGTGGGTTGAAAGGTGCTGCTGCTGCTCCTCTGTGCCAGAGAGCCCTGGCTGGGCAGGGCACGGCGCCCACTGCACTGCGGGCTCTTTCTCCTGCCACAGCTGGGCACACCTGGCAACAAATCATGACGACTTGTGGGGAAACCAAGGGCTTTGTGGAGGCTGCATTGCTCTGCACACACCCGGGCCACCTGCAGCACAGAGCTTTGGCCCCCAGAAATGTAAACCCGAGGGGAACAGCTGGAAAAGGTTTCATTTTCACCTTTCAATAGAAGCGACTAAAATCAAAGTTACCAAGAAGGGCTCCGATCCCTGGTGCCAGCTTGGTGTGAGAAAGGAGGCATGACTTTATTTCAGTGCTGGGTGCGTGGGGAATCACTTTCCTAACACGTGCTCAGCCAGAAATCCCACCTACTCATTTGTAACCATGGAAATAAGACCTACTCATTACTTTGCTGAAACTCACAGGCTAAACATTCCCTCAAATTAGTTGACATATTTAAACCACTTCTCAGAAGTTACTGACAGGAGAGTAGGGCTCTCTTGCGAGTCTCAGGTGGTCATTTGGGGAACATCCCATTCCTGCAATTCTCCTCTGATGCCCAAGAGCCTCCTACAACCACTCTTTTCCCCTTGAATTCATTCCAGCTACATTCTTAGGAAGACTACTCTATTCTCAAGGCTAAGGTAGCCACTTGCACACATCAATCACTGCTCCGGAGGAATAGAGGGCTTAACACTCTGTTAATGCAAAGGGAATTCACAATTTGTTACAGTTCAACATTTTCTCAAAACCTGCCTTCTCTGGGAATTGCTCACAAGCATGTCCTCAATGCACCTTGAAAATGTTTTTGCTGACTGAAGCCAGAGTGTGTCTTTCCTTCAGCAATTCAGAAGAAAAACACAAACTGCCTACTGAAACCCTTCTGCTCCCTTCCAAATCAGTTCACTGCTCAAGCACGAGCCACAGGCTCATGCCCGATTCCCTCAGTGAGATAGGAGGTAATATTTTGCTGCAGCTGCAGGGTTATTAGAAGAAAGAACGAAAACTGTTGGTTCTTGGGGTTGTTATTTAGGGTTTGGATTGGTTCTAGTTGATTTGTTGGGTGTTGCTGTGAGCTGGGAGAAAGGCCAGCGTGAAGACCAAACCAAAAGGGAAGTAGGAGAAGAGGGGAGGGGACAGAAAAGGAGGCGGTGGGGACAGAATACAAGTTTCCTTTTACCCAGCCAAAGGGAAAGGGGACACGGTTCACCCTGGACTGGGAAAGGCAGTAAAAAGCAGCATTTTCTGTGTGTGTGTTGTGTGTGTTGTGTGTGTGTTTGGCTCTTGGGAGAGGGAGATACACACCCAGCTCAGGGGAATCCTTCCTAAGAAACAGTTCTCTTTGGCTTTGAGGACTTTTTCCCCATTTAATTTCATCTAAGAGTTGGCTCCTTTCTAACACCCTTCTCCCAGCAGCTCAGGGCTGCATTGCACAGTGCTTGCTGTGTGCCAGAGAGCTCAAAGCAGGCTGGCCTGGCGCCCTGGAATATTTCTGCAGAACACTCTGCATTTCACCCCTTTGCTCTGGCTCAGTGCACAACTCCAGCACTGCAGGCGCTTCCTCCCAGAGCCGTGTGAGGCCCCGGCTCCTGCAGATGTGACCTGACAAGCTGTCCCTGCCTGCCGCTGGCCTCGCTTCCCCCGGCAGAAGCGCCGTGCCTGAAGGAGGCTGCCCTGTGCCGGAGCCTGCGGAGCAGCCCGGCTCCCTCCCCTGTGCCCAGAGCGCTGCACACACTGCTCGCCTTGGCCAGGAGTTAGAGGGCAGCCGGCACAAGGGTGGCAATCCTCAGCCAGGCCTGCAGCCCTCGGCTGTGGTTTGCCTTTCTCTGCTCCTGTGCACGCTCCGGACGGCCGATGCCACCGGTCTGTGCTGTGCCCAGCACGGCCACGCTTCCCCTCGGGAGCAGCCGGCTGCCAGCTGGGCTCTGAGAGCGCAGGATTCGCCCGGGGCCCCCAAGAGGCACCCAGGGCCGGGCTGCTGCCTCTTGCAGCTCCAAGGGCCTCCTTGCAGCTGCCTCTGCCCAGGCTCAGGCTGCTCCGGGCTCTGCCAGGGCTCTGCTGGGGCTCCAGCCTGGGCAAGGCAGGGCCTGGGCTCACCCTGCAGCCGCTGACAGCTCTGCACCAGCTCTGCGCCTTTCCCAGCAGCCTCCCTGATCTTTCTGCTGTCTCACTTGGGCAAAACTCTCCCCCAGACAAAGAGATTGCACTTAGGGATACAAATGCAAGTGGCAGCAACCCAAATGCTCTCGAGTCAGAGCTCAAGGCCTGCATCTGCACAGGGTATTTGGGCTGCCCCACTCGTCCTTTGGTTCTGCCTGCAAATGCCACTGCCCTTTCTGCCTCAAACACAAGTGCCACAGCTGGGTAAAACCCAGCCCCTGGGCCATATTCCAAAGGCACTGCGGTCCGGAGAGCATGACGAAAGAAGAGCCTACTCCCCCTTCAAACCGTACCAAAGAAGGCATCAATGTCACTTTCCACCTCTAAGCAAAAATGGACAGTTCAGAAGGAAATGTTGAGCATTCTCACAGGCTCAGAAGGAGGAGAATCTTCAAAATGACTTGAGGTTTCAGAAACTTTATTTACAATCCTAGGCCAAAATACTACCCTACAATCCTAGGCTAAAATCCTACTCTACAATCCACTACGATGCTGGTGATGGAAGAAAAAGTTTTTAAGTGACTGGTCCATTCCTGTCAACTCCTTCCACCTCTTAAAGGTAAGGATGAGTGGCACCAGGCTGGATGTAGGCTTGGCCGATGTTACAAATGGATGCTGCACAAAGGAAAACAAAAAAGCCAAGAATGAACCATTACTTTCCAAGCTAAGAGCCCCAAAATAAGGGTAATCTTTTTTTCAATGAAAATGGGGATTGAGTCAGAGTAGGTCTAAGGAGCAACAGTGGGACAACAGTGGCACAGCTTACTGCAAGAGCTGCTAAATGTCCCAGGCCTGGAAATATTTCAGGTCTGAGCATCCTGATCTCTTGAAAGACGCCCCTGCTCATTGCAGGGCACTTGGACCAGATGACCCTTACAGGTCCCTGCCAGCCCAGCCCAGTCTAGGATTCCTGGCTGTTCTCATTTGAACAGCACCAAGAGTGGAGGTGAGGAGGACGAGGCTCATCTGATGCCTGGCACTTCAGTGCAGGAGGAGCCCGTCCCTGGGACACTGTTTCCCCTGCAGCCCCTTGGCATTTTACCTGCAGCAGCTCCTTGGCAGACCAGCGCCGCTCCTCGTCTCTCTGCAGGCAGCAGCTCAGGAAGTCACGCAGCAAAGGGGAGAGGAGCTTGGGCTGCTGCAGCTCTGGGATCCCTTTGGTGGCTATCAGGAATCGAGCCTGGAGAAAAAGGAAAGACGAGTCTCTCAGCTGCTTCTTTCACATCTGGAACTGCTCTCCCAGATCCCATTGTTTCAGCTGCACTCTGCAGTGGCAGTTTCTGCCGTGGCACAGAGGAAGAGATGACTTTCCTGGACCAACAAAAAACCCAAAGCCTGATGCAGTCACAGCTTTTCCAGCATCCAGCAGATCTTGCCCTGGCAGCTGATTTCATTGACTGACCTCCTTAGTGGAAACTACATCAGCAAAAGCACCTTTGCTTCTCCGAGGATTCACCTGACCAGCTTGACAGGCTAGTTGGAAGAGGGACTTTGCTCTACTAACTCACTCTAGTATTTCCAAGGAGTATGACATGAAAAGCATCCCTGCAGCACTTGTTGGTCCCTTAAGCACAGCTGCTATAAAAGTCATCAAGCTTTTTCCTTGGTTCTTGAAAACAATGGTAATTAAAAGTAAAGAAAGGAAATCCCTCAGTTAAGGCAAGTTTCCCTGTGAGAAGAATGGGGGTACACTTCTCTCCAAACCACTGCTTTAGAAACTTTGTTGGGTTTGGGTTTCTTTCCTTCATTTCAGGAAAGAGAACAGCAGCTCTAAGATGCTTGTTTCCTGTTAGTAGGGCCATCTACACGGCCAAAAGAGCTGGAACGACTTCTAAGCCAAAGCCCAATGTTGCCTGAGAAGGGAGATTGTCTGCCTGGGCTAAGGCTTGAGTTCCCCCATGGATGCAACCAAAACCCCAGCAGATGCTGATGTGCTGCCGGGACTTTTTCAGAAAGGGACCATGGTGAAAGTAGTTCCAGCAGATGGCAATGGAATTTTGTCCAATGGCACACAGAACGTGGGATGGGGGAGAAAGACAGCGGGATCAGAGAGTATTTACACCTTACCACGAGAGGACCTTTATTCCCGTAAGGAGGTTCTCCTTCCACCATTTCAATGCCCACAATTCCAAAAGACCAGATGTCTGCTTTGGGGCCATAGGACTCAGCTTTTGCAATTTCAGGCGCCATCCACCAAGCAGTCCCGGTCACCGATCTCCGTCTACTCTGCTCATAGGTGAGTTGAGCAGAGAGGCCAAAATCAGCTGGGGAGAAAGCAAAAGACCGTTTTTATTTGAATCCTGTGCAATTAGGAAAGCAAGGAAAAGAATTGCCCAGTTGAAGTTGGAGAATGTGCTGCTGAATCTCCTGGACAACTGTCCCTGCTCTGTTTCCTCAGGACTTTAGCCAAGGAAATATGGCATTGGCTGCTTCAAAAATCCCCACATTTTTTACACGGCCTCCAGCAGTGTCTTTTCTTCCCCTGAAGCTTTAGACTTGTAGCCCCCTCCCTCTGGAAGGGACACACACAGAGCAATGCCACTGTGCACTGCTCGATCCTTGCCATTGGTCTGTGCACGTTGCCACCGTGTGCTCAGCTCACAACAGGCTCCCTGCACTGCCACCAGCACCATTTTGGGGGGGCTGGCACTCACTCAAAAGCAGCCCCACAGCCCACATATCCCTGGAACGCTGCACCTGCCCAAGAATATACTGACCCAGCTTGACAGAGCCATCCGTTTTGAGGAGAATGTTGAGGCTCTTCACATCTCGGTGTATCACGTTGTTGGAATGGAGAAAATCCAGTCCTTGCAGGCACTGAGAGAGAAACCAGAAACGGGAGGGCAAAAATCAGTGATGTGATTTTATCACACAACAAAGGAAAGAGCTCTCCAAGATTCCCTCTGCAGGGGAATGAGGAGTAATGGCAGAAGACAGTGCCGTTGAGGGCAAGAGCTCGCTGCTCCAACACAGGCAGAGCAGCACCTTTCTAAAGAAAGGCATGTCAGCTTGTCAAAGAGCAACAGCAACTGCTGGTGTAGACTCTGCCCTGCAAACCAGCCAGGATGACTGCTGCTGCAGTGCATGTGCTCAGAAGTACAGAGCACTCTGGCTGCACTGCTAACCTTTCCAGCTGAGGACTCAGAGAAATGAGTCTTTCTTCTTTGCTGCTCCTTTCAAACAGTGCCACCCCCACCTTTGCTTTTACAGGCAAGGAATGCAGTGCAGACAGGCCAAAGAGGCAAGATGGAGAAGAGCAAATACAAGAGCCAGAGTGAGAATGCAACAGCGGGAGAGAAGAGGACAAGAACAGAGTCCAGTGAGTGCAGGGGCACTGGCAGGCTGTTCACTTGAGAGGCTCTTGCTTGCCCAGAGCATATCAGCCACACAGAAACAAAGCCTGGCTCACGGAATCACTCCTGTCCTGAGCCCCTTTCCCAGACAATACTGCCCAAGCCCTGGGACGCACAGATGGGATCCCTCACCTCTCGACTGATGGTTGCAACGTGGTGTTCACATATGCGAACCTCAGCGATGACATCATCCAGAGAGCCTCCATCCATGTACTCCATCACCAGCCAGAGTTCGTCGAGCACAAGGTAGCTGAAAGAAGGGAACAAGGCCATGCAGATGAACATGCATACATTGGTTTCTTTGCTTGATTCTTGTTTCCGGGTCCCTTTGTGACAAGGACAGAATTCAAGGAATAGACACTCCCTTTAGGCTGTGCATTGTTTGCAGTCTGTGCAGTCTCAAGGAGAACAGCACATCTGTGAAAAAGGAGATATTTTAGATGGCCAGCAAGCAAAAAGTACAGTTTAGTATCAGCCAAGATGAAAAACCTGTCCCGCATGGTATTTCTGGAAAGGAGCACCTAGTGTTCCTGGCATGGCCAGCCCTGGAAAAGAGGGGCAACAATCCAAGGGAAATCCTCTCTAGCATGCTTCATCAGCATTGAAGAAACTTGAAAAAATCAATCTTGAGACAACATGGAGGCAGTGAGCTTACAAGGTATTGACTTAGTATGGGAGGGTTGATTCAGGTTTTTGGCCAATGTTCCAGCTCAGTGTTTGAAAGTCAGGGAAGACACACGCAGGCAAAATACACTCTCTTCCCATCCATTGGAGATGAGTAGAGAAATAATAATTAACTGATTATTAACAGCTCTATTTTCTGCCAGTGTCCAAAGTGGGGTTTTAACCTCGCATGCTCTTACTACGGAAACAAACCTTCATGGGAAGAGACCATGACCACTCACCTGTCTAAATAATCCACAATATGGGGACTCTTATTCTTCTTTATGATCATGATTTCATTAAGCGCTTGTTGATTCCTATTCAGTCCTTGAAGATTGATTTTCTTAATGGCCACCTAGAATGACACAGAAAATCAGTAACTTTAGAAGCTGGTGGAATGAGACCACAACACACATGGAGCGAGTGATTTTGCAATGACACAGGTGAGCTCTGCCAAAGTGCCTTGCGATTAGACAAAGGAGTAATTAGGAACTGACATTCCTACAGCTCATTTCTCTGCTCCTTTGGGGGCCAGTTCCAGGACACGTGGCCACTGACCACAATTTGCCTTGTCCACTTGTTAAAAATGGTGTCTCAACTCTCACCCCCCAAAGCTCTGAGCACACTCTCTGTTTCTCTGTCCGTACTTCAGAGGAAGAAATGCGTGCCTTGGTACTCTGTGGATACATCTCGGGCTATAGGCAAGGCTTAGGGCTTTTAGGGACGCCTTGCAGATCTCTCCCTACGTGCAGTTCCCAAGTGCAGCACTGCAGGTGGCTAAGGAACTGGCAGGAACATTCAGATGTATTTGCTGGCAGCCAGAAATGGGAATTGAGGACTCTGAAGCCGTAGCCCCAGAGAGCAGTGAGATGCTGCAAGGCACCACCTTTGTTGGAGCAATTGAGAGCCAGGGAGAGCGTCCTTCTCTGAAAGGAACCGCTGCCCTCCTTGCCTTCCTTCTGGCAGCTGAGCAGGACAAAGACTGTCCCAAATGCAGCTGGCTGGCTGGCACCAGTCCGTGCTTCTTGTTCCTTTGCAGCACAGCTCTAGCCACAGCTGCAGCCACAGCTGACACGAGAGAGGAAAGCCCTGGAGAGCAGCAGAATCTGCAGGGGCTCTTGACATTTACCTGTCGTCCTGTGGCAGTGTCGATGGCTCTGCAAACCTCTCCAAAAGCCCTAGAAACAAAACAGCAGCAAAGAAAGGAGAAGCCATTTAGACCTTGGAGTGAAAGCCAGTCCAGACAGGAGATGTCTGCTGGAAATGCCTCCAACCTGCAGCATGCAGGAGGGCTCTGCCAGAAGGCAGATGATGCATTTTCCTCTCCAGTGCATGGGCACTGGGCCTGTTTCTGAAGCATTGGGGTTTAGTGCCTCAGCTCAAAAGGCCAGGTGATTCTTTCATCTTGGATTTCAGTTTCTAAACTGGGCAGTTTTTATCCTGATCACACTATTTCCTTCAGCAAACTCTTGGGAAGAAATGTTCCTTCAAACAGTTATCTGCCTGCTACAAAAAGGGGTGGTTGCTGTTTCTGGCAATGAAATCCAAGTGTCTTTGACAATTCCTTCTGACCACACTTCCAAATTCTGGCTGGTACTGAGAGATGGGGCAGACTAACCCCAGTGTCTGAATATGTTTGCAACTTGCCTGACTTCACCCTTGACAGATATTCCAGCAGCAAATCGTTGCCCCAAGATTGTGTACAAGTAACTGGTTGGACTCACCCTCTGCCAACAATTTCCTCTTCAATGTATTTCTTTCGGGGATTTTCCATGCTCGCCATTTGCCCTGAGGGAAACAAAATGCAAGATGTTCACTTGAAAGCAGAGATCCCACTATCCAGGAGATATAAAAGGCAGCCCTGCTGGGGCTGTGCAGTCTGGCCTTCTGAGTCCTTTGTGGCCAGCTGTGTAACAACAACAACTGCAAGAACTGCAACAAGACAGGCAGCTCTGCAGTACAAGCAGGCCAGCACTGATTTCTACAGTCCTTTGAAGAGATCTCTTGACAGCAAACAAAGCACAGGGAGATGCATTCCCAGGAGAGGAGGGCATCTTCCCCACCTTGCAGCACTTTACCAAAAGAATGCCTTTCCCTTTGTAAACCCAAGCAGCTCATGCTCTAACCAATCCCAAGGGGCCTTCAGCAGCAGGACCCTCACCCTTGAGGAGCAGGCTGAGCTGGAAGACGCCCTTGCCCGTGGCCCACGTGAAGAACCACACTGCTTCTCCTCCCCCTGACAGCAGGGATCAGTCCCTGCCATTGCACTCGCCCTCTCAGCCCCGCACACGTGCCCACCTTCCCGCAGCGGGCAAGGGCAGCAAGGACAGCAGTGCTCCTCAGGTGCCGGCGGGACACGGACAGCTGCCCAGAGGAGATGCTGACCCTCTGTGAGCCCAGCCCAGGCCGTGCAGGAGCCAGCCCAGAGCAGGGGCTGCTGCCTCGGGGCAGCTCCGCGCTGCAGCGGCCGGCCGGCAGCGGCACTCTCCCAGCTAAGGAAGGCTCCAGCCTCGGCGCTCACACCAGCCCTTAGGGCCAGGGCAGCCACCGCCACAAAGCTGCCAAAGCCCAGGCACCAGCACTGACAAGCAATGGCAAGAAGGCACGGCCACACCCAGCCCCTTCCAAGCTGCTGCCCCCACTGAGGACACGGCAGGATTGGCTTGGAGAGCAGACACACCCAGGTGCACGTCAGTGCCCTTTTGTGCCAACAGGTGACGGGAGACAGAGAGTCAGCTGGGCTCTCTTCTCAGCCCCACCAGGTCTTATCTGAGGGCACAGGACCGGCAGCTGCTCTGGGCAAGAAGCAGCTTCAATGACTTGTGCTGTAGAATCACAAAGGGCTTGATGTGTTTTCCTAGAGACTGATCTGAGCAGGGCTTGGGCCAGTGGGTAGCATTCTAACAGTCATGGGAATGACTGGGAATCAGGTAGGAAAAAGTGTCATGGATCTGAGGAATATACAGCAGATGGGCTCGAGGCTCACACTTGAGAAATGCCTACAGTGCACTTTTATCTGATCATGTCCCAGGCCTATGTCTCTTGGATGTATCTTTCTAGGAACAAAACTAGGATATGAAATACAGATTGTAATAAAAAGATCTGTTTTTTTTCATTGGGGGCACAAAAAAAACAGCTCTTGCTCTCTGTTTCTGCTGTCACCTGATGTTCTTTCCAAAGATTCCTCACTGACAAATATATAATATTCTCATTAAAAACCCTGCAGATGTAGTAGTGGTAAATAAGAACATCATCAAAATGACGTCACTAAGACACATGGGGCAGAAGAGCTCCTTCAAGATGGAGAAAAAAACCTCTACCCAAAAAAAATCCGGAAAAAAACCCAAACTAAAACCACAACCAAAAGACAAAATGCCAAAACCAATCAATTTCCATGAAGGTATTTTTTTGCTCGGATGGCAGATGAGAAGTCAGGAGTCTAAGGAGAATTTAGGAAGCTGACTATTCTATCCAGTTTGGCCACTAGCACACAGGACTTGCCCAAATCATTTGCTAGCTCACAGCCTTCTGCTGATGCAAGGACAACCCCTGCTTCTGCCTTTAGCAGCTGGGGAAGCTCAGGCAAACCCCAGGCACGTCCAAGCTGCCCTCAGAGGCAGTGGGAACACCCAGAGCACTCTCTTGCTGCCTTGGAGCACAGCCTTTCCTGTGGGGAGCCCTAAATGCTCCTGGGACACCAAAGGGAGGAGAATCATTGGGTCCAGCTGTGCTGACACGTGCACACAATACACTGTCCCTCAGAGAAGAAAGACACAAGACATACTCAGGAGCTCCAGGGACTCATCCTCATCATCCTCCATCTCCTGTTGCTGAGCAGAAGCCGTGTCAGTGCTGGAGATGAACGAACTGCCCGGGTTCCACTGCACAGCTTGGCCAGCACTAGTGCCTTCAGGTGACACTGCTGCTCCTGCAGGTTCAACAGAAGAGCCTGTGGAGATCTGAGACAACAAAGGAGTTGGTGTCAGAAAGAAAAGTGGCTGGCAGAGATTAGCCCCAGATCCCATTTCAAATGCAAGCCCTTAGCAAGATGCTGTCAGCCACATGCAGGGCTCTGCCATGGGTTTGTTCTGATGTCCACTCCTCAAACTGGATGGCTCAAAGCCAAAGGCTGGTTTGACTGGAGTGCAAGGCCAGATTCATTGTCCATTTTCTCCAAAATGCATTTGCGTGGGTTTTCTGAAGGGTGACTGCCAAAATGACCATTCCACTTTCTCCCAAGGACGCTTTTCCCCCTCCAAGGGCTGCAGACACACTTGCAGCTCTTTGTTCAAATGTTCTACCTTCTCCCATGGAGTCCTCTTTTCCTCCGGCATCTTCTGAACGTGCCCAACCGGCAGCGCTGCTGCTTGGGACAGTTTCTGTGCCTCACAGGAATCTTGGGGCTCCTTGCTGCCAGTCACTTGATGGAAATCTTTGCAGGCTGCCAGGCGAGATGTCAACACTTCCACCTCAAGTCAAAGAGAGCAAAGCAGTCAGAGAGTCCAGCTTGTCCCTGTCAGCCAAGAGTCATCGACTCTGAGGAAAGGGAGAGGACCAGATTCACAAGGGATACAGACAGCTTCTTTCCAGATCCATCTGGGTCACCGTGTTCACCTGCAAGAACACCTCAAGAAACAAGGAGAGCAGGAAGAGGCCAGCAGGAATGCATTCAGATGACTGCTGGCCAAAAGGCCAAAGCACTAGTGCCACTGTGCAGGGCAGCAGCTGAGATTCAGCAGAGCAGGGAGTGTCCTTCAGAGTGCCTGTGGCACACACTGGAGCAGGATGGCACTCAGAGGCATCACCCCACCCCCCTGCTGCTCTGCAGGGGAAAGGCAAGAAGGGCAGAAAGCACCAGGTTGGTGACTGCAGTGGCTATTGCTCATTCACTCACTTGTTTCTGTAGAGCCTCTCGCTTCTCAAGGAGGAGACAAATTTTCGCTCGGTCTTCTGCTAGAATCTCTATTTCTTCCTCCAGCCTCTTCTCCCGTGCCTTGATCCTAGCCCGAGTTTTCTGCAGCTCTGCCTGCAGCTTGTCTCCAAAGTTCCGTAAAGAACAGGAGACAGAACCTTCCATCAGGGGAGTGGCTACTACTCCTCCGCTTACATGGTTTTGTTGATTGCCCCTCTCCTGATGGAGTTTCCATTGATCCTCAGTTCTTCTGATGTCTTCCCTGCTCTTCCTCCTCGCTGCCATCGTGTCACTCGGAGGTTTGGGCGGTTCTGCTTGTGCCTCTGCCTCCACGTTCTGTACAAACAAATGCAGAGCAAGTGACTGGGAGATGCCATCAGGCTCAGCTTTTTCCTTTTTCAGCGTACAAATCATATTCATTCAGCCACTTCTTTCTGCTTCCCTGCCCACCTCTGCTTCCACTGTAACCCTCCTGTCCCAGTGCTGATCTCTGCAGATGACAAGGCTCTGTGCTTTCAGTGCCTGGGGGACTCCTGGCCTCCTCAGTCCCAAGAGCTCCATTGAATTCCCCTCTCCCTGCCCTTCACTCTGTCCCACTGTGACACTAGCAGTACAATCAGCCTCCATCTGGGGCTGAAGCTCCAACAGCCTCTTTGGAAGCTGACAGGGAACGTGTCTTTTACCACACAAGAGAAGAGTGGCCCCCCAAAGATTCACGGACAACACATCATCTCTTAGCAGCTTATTAAAAGCCAAAAGACAGGTGGACTCCGAGTGCCTGCCAGCTCTGCTACTGACTGCTCTGCCTGAAGAGGCAAAAGAACAACCTGGCAACAAAGGCACCAAGATCCCTGTCTTCAAACAGCAACTCCACGTCCCCAGCGTGTCTCTGAAATGCTCCCGGGTAAGCACAGCCAAGAAGCTCACGGGGACAAACCACCTCAAAGAGCTTGTGTTGTCAGATCAAGACTTTTGGTGCCTGTGGGTACTTGGCACGTCTGTGGAGGGGGACAGGTGTCCCCAGACCACAGCGTCCCCTACGTATCCACCAAGGCTGAGCACAGTGCCTTTGACATGCTCCCTCCTCTGCAGACAGGGAACCTTCCTGCTCCAGGCTGGCCCCTATCAGAATCCCAGCAAGCTGGGGCCTAAACATGGCAGCTCAAAGCCCATTTTCCAGCTGTCACTGGCTGAGGGGAATGGCTAGGTCTGGCAGGACTGCAGCACTCAGCATTCTCAGCCACCAACAGCAAGAGCTGGCTGCTCAGAAACTTGCAGCTCTGCCTCGCACTAAAGACAGCACCCTCCAGAAGTGGCACTTACTGTCTGGGAAAGTTCCGGCTGTGGTGTGACCACAGCTGGAGCCTTTTGGTCATTTGGCTCCTCTTCGGCTTCTTGTCCAGGAGCAGAGGAAGCCGGAGGAGAGTCTGCTCTTGGTTCTGGGATCTGTGGACAGACAGGAGCGTGAGACACAGGCCATGACCCATCATTTAGAACCTTCTTTCTCTTCAGCTCTAGAACCAGCTCTACTAAGCACAAATCATCAACTTGGAGAGCAAGGGGATTCTAAGTCACTCTGACTAAATTCTAATGGGCTGATTCAACTGGACACTGCAAATTGCTCCAAATTACATATTCCCCCCTGACTACTATCAGGAAGCACCATTCTCTCTGCAAAGCTGATCTTTTAGTTCTTTTAAAGCTCTGGAATGGAAAATTAGGAAATAGGCAGTGATGCCTTTGCTCTTGCTGCAGCAGACATGGAAATGGATTTTCTTGCAGCCTACTCAGCTGGCCCTCTACACTCTACTGCCACAGGCCAAGCTCACAGCTTGCTGCACAATTTTAAACACCAGGAACATCAAATGTTCTTTCCTTACTCACCTCAGGATCAGCACCTCTGAATACCCGGCTCAGGTGACCTGCAGTAGGCAAGGGAAAATGAAGCAGATGCTTTGAGAAAACTGGAGACAACCATTTTTAGAAGACCTTCCAAGAAGGCCTCCCAGTCTACATTTTCAAAGTTGTCCTGCTCGACCCAGCAATGGAGGAATTGGCAAACTCTGCTGCCACAGACTCTCCCACGGAGGGAACGCAACTCCTGCAGGTTCCCTTGCAAATGCTGCCCGCACGGCCCTGGCTACACACACCCCCTTTTGAGCTGAACATGTTGACAGGAGCTTTACCCAAGCGGCATCCCAATGGCCTTTCTGTTTCCAAATCAACTCAGTCACTTAAGAAAGAGCAGGAAGACACAAAAACCAGGTTAGGTGACACCCAGGGAAAACCTCGACTTACCTGCCAGGTGAGTCAGGAAATAGCAGGAATAAGTAACTCCATAAACAGTGAAAACTGCAGCGGCGAGTTGCCCAATCATTGTGGCAACTGCTGTGCAAGTTTGCAGACTGCGCTCTAACGCTAGCTAAAAGGAGTCTCCTGTCAGTCAGCAGCTGCCCACTGACAAAAGCCTCAAGCACAGGACCAAGTTCCTGCACTGAGCAAGCTCAAGAGCTGCTCTGACACCCCTGAGGCCTTCCGTGCACCAAGGCAACCTTGCGATGTCACCACGACCACGTGGCAACCGTGCCCTGACATCACAAAGCAAAGCCCTGTGACGGTCTGTGAATCGATAGAGACGGATAGAGTGATATTTGTGTAGGCCTAGGCTGCATTTTTACCTCTTTCCCCCCTCAGCTGCCTGTTTCAGCTCTTGTTTCTCCCCCTGTGCCCCCTGTGTCCCCTGTTGCTGTGCTGGGTCCGAGCTGGCGGCCAGGCCGGGCGGAGCAGCAGTTCCAGCCTCGGCTGTCCCTGGAGCGCTGGGAGCTGCCGGTGGCCCCAGGCACTGTCCCCTGAGCCAGTGACATCTGCTGTCCTTGTCCAGGGGTGCTGCTCTGCAGGGGAGGAAGCAAGAACAGAGTGAAAGGCTTTGAAGATGGGGTGGCAGGAATCCCTCTGCTTAGATGACTGTTTAAAGATAAATGGACTGTGGCATAGAGAGGAATAATTACATGGATATTTATATATGCAAGTTACTATTTGTATAGGAATATTTCTGTATGTATCTTGGTATATTTATAAATGTATGCTACATATATATGTGTCTGTATATATGCATACATCTTTGTAATAACATATGTATATATGGATGTAAGTATATGTATATGTATATGTAAGTATGCTGTTCTATGTGTGTTTTAATTCTATTTCCTATGAATACAGTTGTGTAGGTATTTCTGTTTATGCAGTTGGAGTTATATGGCTCTTTAATTAGGTATATTGGTATTCCTAGAAGTAAATATATCTAGTTTTCTATTTACATCTGTGTATTGACTTCTGTATTTTGAGGTGGGTGTATCTGGGTGTATCTTTCTATTTAAACATGTTTGGAGATGTATAGTTGTGTCATTGTATCGATTGAGATCTTTGTAGACGACTGTTTAGATAGAAATACTGATATTTTTGTATTCCTAGATGGGCTTTAGGCTTGCAGTAATACGTAATAAATTAAGTTGCTAAACACCTAATTGATCTTTGTGTCTAGTGACTTGTTGTCGATGTTGGCAATAAATTAAGTTTTCTTAACTGAAGTGGATATTTCTATATTTTTACATAGCATTGTTGTAAAAATCTAATAAATTCCTTTTTTTAAGACTCAAATTGACATCGGCATAGTTCTGTATTGTCAGCGCAGGTGTAGCAATTTGTAATAAATTACATTTTCCATGTGAAATCAATTCTGGTGTATTTGTTGATCAGCAGCGCAGCTGTAGGAATCTGCAAGAAATTACAATTGTCAACTGCGATGGGTGTTTTGTGATTTGTGCCGTCCAGAGCAATGAGCAGTTTTATATACTGGAGGATTTTGGCCATGGAAATCTCCATCCATGCCCAGCACATGCCCCACTTGCACTCAGGCTGGGCAAGGCAGGTGCAGATTTGGGATGGCAGCAGAGCCACACCTTGGCTGAGAACTCGCTCCAAAGGCCGCTGAGAAAACTCCGGGATTCCACGAAGCATCCAGCTCCAACCAGAGCCACCCAGGGAGGACAAATCCACCCGCCATGCCATGGGCAGCTCTTCAGGAAGTGCTCCAAGTGTCCCTCTGAAGGTCATCCTGGAGCCCAGGAGCCAACAGGGATCCTGAGCCAGCTCCGCTGCCTTTGGCAGCACTTTGCAAACGAGCTGCAGCAAGGGGGAGGCCGCAGGGCTGTGAGTGCTGCAGGCCGGCGATGAAGGAAGGGCCATGGACACCTGTGCTGACATGCTCCAGAATCCACAAGGATTCTGGGGGAGAAATGGCAAGCAACAAGTTCCCACAGCCACGACAGTGATGGAAGCCCTTGCTGTGAAGTTCCCTGGAGGAACTCCCAGGGGAGTTGCTGCTGTAAGAACTAGTACCAGAAGGCACAAATGTAGTAACACTAGGAGATGGCCTCTAGGACCCACAGGCAATAGCTTAGGGAAAGATCAACTCTATATTTGATATATTCTATTGATTATGGCATATCAAAATATAGAATATGCAGCATTATATTTGATAAATTGCATCTATGATACATATAAATATGTACCATTGAGTGCAGTTTCATAAATATTTTCATTTCATATAGATCTGATATATTCTTCCCACTTGGGGGAGTGAAGATGTACTGCTGTTGAGAACCTTCTGCCCACACAGCAGTCAGGCCACAGGGCTGTGCGTGCACACCCACCCACCGTCCTTGTTCTTCTCGGCATCTTGGGGCTGCTGTTGGCACAGAACTGGGATGAATTGAACTCGACACACCTGTCCATGTCCAGCCTGTCATCAACGCTGATGTGGCAGGGCACAACACAGAGCTCTCAAATCACTCACATTATCATACATGCTTTCATTCCTGCTGGGGAATGGGGAACTTAGAAACACCAAAGACACAGAAAAGAGGTGGAAAAAGTTGGGATCTTTGGTACACTGCTGGTACCCTCATGTAGGAACATTTGTTGGGTTTTTTAAGGTGATAACTTTCCAAAAACTAGCAAAGCTGCTCAGCATCGGTCACCCAGTTGTGAATGGTTTTCTTGGCTTGGCAAAACTGCAGTGTTAACTGCGGACTCCGTCCTTGGTTCAAACCACCTGCCCTGACCTGCAGACAAAAGCACCAGCACCAGCAGAAGCTACATCAGCCACTTTTCTCAAAAAGCTCTCTTCAATATGCCAGAGGAAAGGAAAACATGTCAGACAGTGTGGACTAATGACAAGACTCTGAGCAACAGTTAAAAAGCAAAGGGCCGCAGCTTCTCTGGGACACTCCTCGTGCTCCAAGGCAGCCAGGCCGCCCTGGCTGCCCGGGACCCTGCGCTCCACGGGCTCTGCAGAGCTGCACAGCGGGGAGGCAGCCTCGGGCACCTCAGGCCCTGGGCACCAGTGGCCTTCTTGGTCTGGACGGCTGCCTCTGGGCAAATGCAGCCTGCTGGCCCTCTGCTCTTGGCCCTAGCCCAGCCTTGCAGGGCTAATCCTGCTCCCGCTCTGAAACGTGCTCAAGAGGGACTCATTTGTTTCCAGCTTTCCAGGGCATTGATTTGCACCACAAAATACTGAAGGACTAAGGCCTGAACAACAGGCCCTGAGCTAAATCTGCCCTCTGGATGACCCTTCCAACCAAACTTTCAATGGATCTGCTCCTTAACCAAGTGTTACTATCATTAGGATCTATGCATTCATTCATTGGTGAAACACATCTTTACCTTTCAGCATGAAGAAACCAGACAAGGCCACATCTGGCCTTGGTTCCTCCTTGAGCCCTGGACAGGCTCAGGGAGAAAACCAAGAGGAGAAGGAAATCAGATCTCCTGCCCCAGAAGGTCTGTCAGATTGCTCGTTCACCACTGTCAAAGCTGGGCTACTCTCACAGTGCAGTCAGAAGCCTGGTGGCCAAGAAAGGGGGAGGCAGTGTAGGATTTCCTAGTTCCTCGCAGTGACTTTCCCGAGCTTTGCTGGGACAGCTTTCCCCACCTGATGAGTGGATCTGGATGAAGGATAAAGTAAAAAGGGTGTCTGCTGATGTATCTTTCTTAACCACTAGAGGCAACCTTTTGTACCAGTGATAAGGTGCATTGCTTACCACCTTCTTTTCTGATTTGTCTTTGCACTCCTGCATGATAGTAAATGACACTGTTGCTTCAGCTGGTGTCTGTGTCTGTGTCTGTGACTCTCCCTGTTGCAGACAGGTAAAAAATGTTATTAAAGAAAGGTCTTATGGAATATGGATGAGGCCATGCTACTTTAGCTAAGCAGCGAGCAATAGCTTGCAAGTTCCCAGTTGAAAACTGTTTAGAGAAAGAGAAGTTTGTTCACACAACTGCCTATTCTTAGGGAGAAAAACAAGTGCATCTGCATAAATATTAGCTCTGTTCCATCAGAACCCACCAAGGAAAAATGGAAACAACCTGAAACTTAGCATATACACACAAATGACCTTCTGACCAATAAATGAGGCAGTAAGGAAACTACCCGCCAACGGGTGTGGTGCATGAGGTCCCTGAAAACTGGACAAAAGAAGCGATGTGAATAAAGAATTTTCTTTATCTGCATGAAGGATATGGAGTCTCGGCTGATTCATTACAACATCTCCCCACCACCAAAACAAACACACAGCCAGTTGAGCACAAGACCTGCCTCCCTGCCAGCCCATTTCTTGGAAAACACCCGATTGCCATCTCTGCAAGTGCAATCCCCACTTTCCAACTACCTTTTCTGCAGCCAGGCGAGAAAAGTAGTCGCTCTCAGCTCCGGACACCTCCAGACACCAACTGCTTTCAGCAGTCACAAGCCTGAAATATCAACTTCCTTACTGAACCAGCCCACTGGGAGCTCACACAGGGAGGCCTTTTGTCCAAGGATACCCACACTAGAGCTCGAGGCTGGAGCAGTTTGAAATGCAACACCTCCAGAGTTTAAACCTCCCTTTATCAAATGAGAACATACCAACCTGCCCCAAAGGGAAAGGAAAGAGAAGCTCTTCTCCCACAACAGCAAGCTCTGTGCTTCCTTTGGTTCCAGTGGAGAGTGGAGGCCATGGGCTACTCCTCACTTTGGGAAGGAACCTTGGGAAATGGCCTGACCTGGGAGACCAGCAGAGGGAAGTTCCCCAAAAGGTATGGAAAAGGATCTCTGCAGGGAAAAAGAAAAAAAAAAGAAAAAAAAAAAAAAGAAAAAAAAAAAGAAAAAAAAAAAAAAAAAAAAAAAAAAAGGTTAATTGAAACTTTTCAAAAAGTTCTCAGACAGAAATTTCTGCCCCAACATGACAACCCCAAAGTCTCTGTGGTTTTTCAGGACACATCATTTTTGTCAGTCCCCCCAAGCACAATCAGCTCCCCAACAAGACTTCAAGACTAAAGGACAAACCTTCCCCCTTCACCTCTCCACACCAGCTCTAGGGAGTCTCTGTCCACTGCAAGATCTCCTTGGTCAGTCTGCATTGGCAGGAGCTGGCTGCAGGAGGCATTTGCATTGGAAATCTCCCCAGATGGGGGGAAAAACAGAAGAAGCGATTCCTGAGGAAAGAAAATGGCAACGTCATTTGGGAAAACACCGGCATGAGCTCCCTACAAGTGAAGGCCTTTCATCCCTGGCATAAAGCAACATCCATCCATGGGGCAGCACTAGCGTTTTGATGACAATGCTGACAAAATCACTGCCCCTTCCTGCTGCTGTTGCTGACAGCGAATCATGAGAAATGTTCCAACTCTGCAAAAAACAGGCAGACATGGCGAGAAAAAAACAGTTAGTCTGCTGAAAAGGTGGCCAAAAGAATGCTTTCTAATGTCCCCTTTTCATCCTTTCCCCAGCCAAGACAAAGCAATGGCCTTTTCCTCCGTCACCGACGGTGATCCAGGCACAGGATGCAGCGTGGGGACAGAGTCCACCATTGCTCTCAGAGCCCACCCTGCCCAGGGGCTTCCCGTGCCGAGCTGAACTGAGCCGAACAGAGCCGAACCGAACCGAGCCGAGCCGAGCCGAGCCGAGCCGAGCCGAGCCGAGCCGAGCCGAACCGAGCCGAGCCGAGCCGAGCCGAGCCGAGCCGAGCCGAGCCGAGCCGAGCCGCGGCCGTTGGTCTCCGGTCGTTGTGGCCACAGTCGGCGATGGACGCCATGGCGGAGCTGCCGCTGCCCGCCGGGCTCAGCGCCGGCACCTTCCCCGCCAAGCTGTGGCGCCTGGCAAACAGCCCCCGCGTCCGCTCCGTGCGCTGGGACAGCCAGGCGCGGGGGCTGCTCATCGACCGCTCCCTCTTGGAGCGGGAGCTGCTCGGCCCGGGCGGCTCCCAGGGGCCGGCCCCGCACACCTTCCGGGCCACGCAGTTTCGCAGCTTCCTGCGCCAGCTGAACCGCTACGGCTTCCGCAAGGGGCCGGGCTGGGTTGGCGCAGCCGCGCCGGGCGATGCCGGCACCTGGCTCCACTACAGGAACCCCTGGTTTCGCCGCGACCGCCCCGACATCCTGCTCCGCATCAGGCGCCGGAGCGCGGCCAACAGGCAGCGGCCGGCGGCGGGGCGGGAGGGGCGCAGGCGCCCGCCCTGCGGCTTCAAGCCGCTGCCCAGGGCGCAGCCGCTGCTGGACGGGCGGGACGGGCGCGCTGGCTTCAAGCCGCTGCCCCGGTTTTTAGGTGTCCACTCCACCTCCTGTGGGCACTGCAGTCCCAGGGAGTTCTCTGGTTTGTGTGTTGCCATCAGGGGTGTGAGGGGAGCAGCGGGAGCACGGCCCCATGGGAAGGAGACAGTTTCAAAATGGACACCGGTACGAAATGGGGGGTGAGGGAGAGCGGTAAAGGTATACAAATGAACTTATTCACATGCAAACTTGGAACAATAACGGATACAAATGGATAAGTCTTTAAATATGTCTTTAACCTAGTAAACGTGGAACAGTAACTTACGCCCCTACGGAATGGGACATGAGCAACTACGAGCATTAACAAGGGTACAGGTGTGACGTAGCATTAACAATTGATACAAACATTTACAACACGGAACACTGTGATTACTTAAGTAGACACTTTATATGAACCTTCTGTTTCGAGATTTTAGTCCCCATAAAACCCCAACAAGCTCAAGGTCCATTTATAATAAAAAAAAAGGGTAGTCAAGCTTCCAGGACTGCAGACACATGGAAATGAGACCCCCAAAAACAAACACAAAGTCCTTTTGTCGGATAAAAAAGGGTAGTCAAGCTTCTAGGACTGCAGACACATGGAGGTGAGACCACCCCTAAACAGGCTGAAGGTCCATTTGTAGGAGAAAAATGGGTAGTCAAGCTTCCAGGACTGCAGACACACTGAAGTGAGATCCCCAACAAGAAGCTCAAGGTCCATTTGTAGGAGAAAAACGGGGAGCAAAACTTCCAGGGTGTTCTCACTTTGATGTCTCTGCAGTTCAGGAGGTTTGACTATCCTTTTTTTCTCCAAAAATTGGACCTTGAGCTTGTTTGGGGTGGTCTCACTTCCATGTGTCTGCAATCCTAAAACCTGACTACTTGATGTTTTCCTACAATAAGCCTTAAACTTGTTTAGGGGGGGGTCTCCCTTCCATATGTCTGCAGTCCTAGAAGCTTGACTACCCTTTTTTCTCCAAAAATTGGACCTTGAGCTTGTTTGGGGTGGTCTCACCTCCATGTGTCTGCAGTCCTGGAAGCTTGACTACCCTTTTTTCTCATACAAATGGACCTTGAGCTTTTTTTTGGGGGGGTGTCGCTTTTCTCTATCTGCAGTCCTGGAAGCTTGACTACCATTTTTTCATTTGTAAATTGACCATAAGCTTGTTGACAGCAGACTCATGAAAGTGCCACCCCTCTAAGAAGCTGCAGGTGCAATTTTTAGAGAAAAAAGGGTGGTCAAGCTTCCAGGACTGCAGACAAATGGAAGTTAGACTGCCAAAAAGAAGCTCAAGGTCCATTTGTAGGAGATAAAAGGGTAGTCAAACGTTCAGGACTGCAGACACGTGGAAGTGAGACCACCCCCAAACAAGCTCAAGGTGTATTCATAGGAGAAAAAAGGGTACTCAAGCTTCCAGGACTGCAGACACATCCAAGTGGGTTGCTGCATGAGCCAGTGTTTTTTGGTTTGCTTGTTTTTCTTTTATTTTCCTCCTCTTTTTTTTTTTTTTTTTTTTTTTTTTTTTTTTTTTTTTTTTTTTTTTTTTTTTTTTTTTTTTTTTTTTTTTTTTCCTCCTTTTTTTTTCCCAACAACCTCCTGGAGTGCTACAGGAAAAGGGCAGAATTGCTGGACAGTGCCCAGTCAAAACGGGACCTGGGGATGCTCGTTACAGCAGCTGAACATGATCCAGCATTGTGCCTTTGTGGCTACAAAGGCCAACAGACTTTTGCAAATATTAAGAATATGCTAAATTTTGTTCAGAAAACATTTCCTTCCAAGTCAATATCAATTAAAATGTAACACTGTTAAGCAACTTTTGAAAAGCTGTAACTAAAGCTCCCACGGTTTTATTACTTTTTATTACTGAGCTTTTAACAGAGCTGTTCCAACATTCCGTAAGTTTTTGCCCGAGATTTTATCTTGCCTTCATTCACATGGAATGAAATTCAGGAGGATCAGAAGTTGTTCCACGAGTCACAGAAAGGCCACTATTCCCAAAGGAGTGCAGAGTTTTTAGGTTGCTTCTCATGTACCCCCAGGAAATATGCAAGAGTCTGGTTTAATAAGCCAGAGCATTAACTAGAAGCATGACATGTAAGATTTGATCTCTTCCCCTTTCCCTCCTCCTACATTTGACAGTCTGGAACTGGGAGAGTGGCAGGGTTGCCCTCTTTAAAGTTTCACTGAAATGAAGTATACAAAACAAGCTCCCATTTTTATGAAATCACATTTCCCCACTCCAGATAAATCCTGTTTCACCAGAAAACCTCTGCTCAGCTCCTTTTGTACATCCATTCTATGGGATATCTGCTTTCTGGTCCAGAAGCACTCTGGACTGATGAGGTAAAACAGGTAAGAGAAGAGATCACAAAGACGTAGTAAAGGAAGACCTTCCCAACCCATTTGAAGAGTTAGACAGAACTAACAGCATCTCCCACGTGAGCATCAATTAAGAAGTGACAAAGGGACAACACCTGAAAAAAAGCCTTCAGCAGACTTTGCCTGTCAGCTCCATCAGCCTCACTAACATCATTTTCATAAGGAGGACAATTTGTGTTCAAGGTTGCTTCCTGAACTCACTTCTCCAAACTGTCTGACCTGCAAAGGTGATGGCTTTGTTGTCACTGACCGCACCAACTGTCCTGATGGATCACTAAGCTCTCCAGCAGCTTCTCAGTATTTTGTAATAGGCACAGAAATGGCAAAGCAAATAAACTACAATAAAAAATTTAAAACAAACAAAAAACCCACAAACAAACCATGGAGAGTCTTTGAACTTCAAAAAAACAGAAGGCAAATTGTTGTTAAAAAACCATAGCAAGCACCCAGGGCCAACCAAACTAATGCTTAGGAAAGCTTACAGAGTCTAAAACACAGTATTATTCTGCCTTCCTAATTCAGTGATAGAGTCAAAGTTTCTATTTGACATATCCCACATAATCGCACTCAATTGTAGCACTGCCATTCAACAGAAGCCAAGGATCCAGAAATGGAAAGAATTGCCCAATGTGGTATATTCAAGAATCTCTCCTTAATATTGAACCAGATCCATGGCCTATGTTCTCATCACTTATGCCATGTGTTATACAATGCACTTAGGCTTAGGAAGTATTATCAGGACAGCTCTAAAAGTAGTATTTCTGAAAAGAAAGGGAAGAAGATTAAGACAAAAAGAACGTCTCTTCCAGGTGTTCCCAAACAGGGCCCAGCTCTTCTGACAGACACTTCAGTTGGCTGCCTTTACCTTGGTTTGGTTTTTAAGCAGAGATACTCATTCCAAGCTCTTCACTTCCCTCTAGCTCCAAATAATTTTTTCATTAGTGAACGGGACATTATTTTTTATGCAAATCAAAGGCCCAAAGGAGTTTATTTTATCACCAATACTTCTATCTGTACAACAGGTATAAAGAGAGCAGTACATCCACCCTAAACCTATCATCAAGGTATCCTGCTGTGCTGCTGATCAATGATACTCTCTCCAGTTCTGCCTCTCAAACAACACAGGGAAGAGTATTCCCAACAAGCTGAACTTTTTCAGGAGTAAAGTTGTCCTATTCCTTCCAATAATGAACTCTGGATCCCTGGTGAGTAACTCACATTTAACCGGCAGCATTCTGGGCTGCTCCTATTAACTGCAACAGCCTGGACAGCTTGAACCTCAACAAAACGTGCAGTAAACGACTGAGCTAATTTAACCTCATTAATCCTCAAACCAATAGAATAATTTGATGTCCACACAGCAGCTTGTGTGCCGCCTCCAACATAAACACGGCCCTGCAGGAAATCCACACCAAAAATGTGCTGCAGCCCTGCTGCCAGAGCTACCGGGGCTGGGAGAATCACTGCACAGTCTCCGAGCCCCCTCGCCAGCTGCACAGCATGGGTCACACGCTTTGTTTGTTCTTGTTAACAGTCAGGGGTTGTTTCCAACCTGGATGTATCCTGACATCTCCCCAGTGCCGCAGTTTTATGGAGGAGGCTCCATTTTATCTGTAAACTGTTTACCTCCAGTTTCGACGTGAACACAAAAAGCATTGCTAGGAGAGGCAAACACAGAAAACCAAGCAGCACTGGCACTTCTCAGGCAGATACTTAGCTGGATTTAAGCTCCCTATTAATCATTAATTACAGCAGCATTTCAAAAATTTAGGTTTTGAAATAATTTCAGCACTACTTAATCACAAAGGATGTAAGGTGTCCCTGAATATTTAGGAACATCTACTTTCAGGGAGGCATTTTAAGAAATGTTCTTTATATATAAACTATTTGTTATTTAAATTACTGCTGAAAGCCAAGTGCTTTATTTTGTTCAATACAACACATTTAAAACAATAACATGAGATTTTAATAGCAAAATCACCTAGCCCACAAAACACTGTTCTATGCTGACTAGGGTGGCAAAACAAGGGTAGTTTCTAAACACAGAAAAATAAATTTTAAAAAAGGATTTTTCTAAGCATGTAAATGCAGGTCTTGGTACCACATACAAGAACTTCACTTGCAAAGGAACTTGGTCTTGCTAGAGTTTTAAGTACGGTGGTTTTTTATCAGACCTGGCCTCGCTCATGCTTTGTGCCACTTGTAAAATGGAACAGGGCATTTTAGGAAAGAAGTACCTCCCTTCAACTCCTAAAAGCTGTGACTGAAGCCTGTTAAGTTTCAGTAGCGTTTCAAATATACCAGGGCATCCTCAGCTTTACCTTCTTTATAGGACAAGGTCCAGAAACCCACTGGCAGTTAGAGGAGCCACATAATCAGTGTTCAGCATTTCTACCAACCAAATTATCCCTGATAAATAGATACGACCTAGCATGAGAATTCACTTTTACTTCAGCATATTAAAAGTTATTTATTTTAAGGATAAATATATATCTCTTTCACAACTACACTGCAACACAGACACGAGTCCAACAACAAAACAGCAGAACAAAAATACATCCCCCTAATATAGCATATCCACTGTTTTTTCTTCATCAGCCATACAAGATTGATGGAAACAGGAGAGATTTTCCTTCTAACACAGCAGGTTAAGCGTCTTGAGAGAAGTCAGATGTCACTATTATCTGCAAGCACACAAGAAAACGAACTCATGCCAAAGAAAGGGATAATAAAATTGAAGTCTAAATGGAAGTTGAGAGAAAAAAAAGTCCTGCTCCAACAGGTTAATCTCTAGCTAGTTCCTCTTGTGACAAGTAGCTTTAAATAGTCATTTCACTCAAATTCTCCTACAACAAGTTTTCCTTGGAAATGAAACAATTTCTAGAACAAGCATAACTATCTTTGACCACACAAAACAGCATCACATTTTGAACTACTCTAGCAAAAAGTCAACTTTTTAAAAAAGATTTACTAAGAAGACAATTTGAAAAGTAACTTTACTCAGAAGTGATAGAATCAGCTGTAAATACTGGATGGGAAATTCCTGAAGAGACAAGTTTTCCCTTGGAGAGAAATTAAATAATACAGCAATTTACATTTCCCAACAACAATACTGCCTTTCTTTCCAGTTCATCCAGAAAACTCGGAGTATAAACCAATGGCACAGATTTGGCTCTTACACACACCCAACTCCCAGGACATTTTGTCACGCTCATCGTGCTGCATTCACTGGCTCTCCCAAATATTAATTGCCTTCTATCTTCGATATCTACTCGTGACTTGGGCGATTTTGCTTCAGGTTTTAATGCTTGGGATTTTTTTACACAGGACTATACACCTCAATAAATGTATCCAGGAAAGACTGGGTTTGATGCCATTTTTACAGTAGAACCCAAATTTTCAGTACTTTCTACCTACTTGTCCATTAACTCTTGATATAACAGAAAAACAATAAAAGCCATAAACCTCTTACTTTAGTAGCCTTCTGGAGGAGTAATTCAATAACTTCTTGCAAAATAAAACAGCAGCTTATAAAAATTAAAAAAAAATGTCTTCACCACAGTAATCATTACAGCAGGGCAGATGCAACAACGATGCATTTGTTTAGTCCATCTAGACGTGGAAAAGGATTAAAACAAGTAGACAGTAGCACAAGTCACCAGCACTTATTATCTAAGCCATAAACCTAAGCGTACTTCTGTGGGAAAATTAATTACAGACATGCCGGAAATCAGATCAGTCACTATCAGGCAAAGTGAGCAGAAAATACAGCTCTGTTGTCCACTCCTGATTGAGTCGCAGGATCAAACAGCACCAAGTGCAAGTGAACTGAGGGGGAATTATTATTATGCCTTTTCATCACTGGAATCGTGCTGCCCCAGACAACCCCGACTCCTGTGTCTGGGCTAATTGCAGCCTGTTAAACCTCACAAGGAGACTGCAGCACAGCAACACCTCAGAGGGGGGAGAAAGACAGTTTAAGGAGGGAACAAGCCAATGAGAAAATCCTGTCCTACAGCTGAAGGAGAAGGAAACAGCCAAGCTAACAGGACACCTGCAGAACAAACAAGGGTCCACACCAGGCTGTGTGCACACACCCGCATGCACAGCCACACCAGCACTGCCTGCTGGAAACACCTTCCCCCATGATAAAATATCAATGCCAAAGGTCAAAGGCTTTGAGAAAAAAAAAAAATATAAATTCAGTGATAAGGCAACTTTTCTAAATCCATTTCACAAATACTTGTTATTTCAAGCCTTAAATCACTAGTGGTAGGATAATACAGCAGACTCGGAGATGTAGATTTATGCAATTTGCAGTTACTTAAGAGAAGGGCTTGTTTATACCTGTGTATTTTCACCAAACCCAAGAACTGCAGGTGTCATTAAGCTACACTAAAAACTGCTCCCCCTTCAGAGAAATCACAGCCATGTCCTACAACTCATGCAGTCTGTTCTACCTCTAGGTCCACTAAGGATTGATTTCCAAACTGTGTCACAACTTCAGGATGACACAGAATCCAAGTATTACCAATAAATAAATAACAAAAGCTCTTTTTTTGAAGATGAGACACTAATTTACCAGCACATAATTGTAACTGAGCTGTTACATACTCCAGCTGAAACACTCCTGGTTTGATGTTGGTAGAAGACATTCACTGCATATGAAGCTTTACGCATCACATTGAACTAATTTAATTGTAGGTGAGCAATTCTCTCAAGTTCTGACTGAACTTCCCTATTGATCAGTTATTTCTCCTTAAAAAATATACACCTGAATTTTACTCTCCCTCCCAACTCCCATAAAGAGGAGTGGACTAAAACTGGTTATAAAATGTTAGTAAGTGTGCCAGCCAGCAAGTATCCGAGTGGCTTAATCATTAAAGCTGCCGTTCATTTCCACTAACCACGTGGATGCTTTCAAATGTCTCAGTCCCAACCAGAAACTGTAATATTTTTACAGACCACAGGCAAGCAAGATGGAAAATTACCTGCTGTACACTATGTTTATGCACGTGAACATGGATGACATTGGGCATAACAACGGCAATTCTGTAGTTGGATGTCCTTTCTGCTTGTTCAGTGTACTCTACACAGCTGCCTTACAAACATGTCAATGTAGGGTAGCAGTTAGGTTTAAAATCAGTTGCAACATGGCTTAAGGAACGAGTTATTTTTGTAATCCAAACTCACTGGGATCCACGTTTGTAAGGATTTCACAGAAAACCAGACAAGTGTATCTGCACATCAGCAGCTCCACAGCACAAACTGTGAGGAACAAAGGCCAGTGGCTGCTCAGGGACTCTTCCCATGAGGCAGCTGATGCACAGGAGCTGCTCTGTGTAGAGTGTGATGATTTACCCAGCCAGTGTTTAAAATGCCCATATTACCTGATATCTGCAGCCATTTTAAGAAGGGGAAGTACTGGGAGCAAAGTCCCTCATGGATTCCATGCAGAATTGCAAATTCCTCTGTTTGGGTGCAGAAAACTGTCTTTGCTAAGGTGACTAACTTAAATTTTTCCACATTTAATTTCACTGTTCCTCCTACATCCAGCATACTGTCAGAACGAGAGAAAACTGCATTCTACCCTAAGTGCAATTGCTACATTAGACAATTCTTTCAAATGCTGGTTTTGTTGAGCATCCTAGTAATTGTCCTATCTCAAAGACTGGCTTAATCCGTTCTGAAAACAGCTTCTCCTTTATGCTTTTAGAATTACTAAATTTTTTAAGTAATTAACATTTTCCCTCTGACTAATTCTGTTGGTGGACATCAGCAATTTGAAGCTGTCCACACAATTCACTTGCTTTGTTCTCTGCACTATCCAAGACTGACATTTAGGTTTAGTTTGTAGGAGGTTTAAACCCATCACTCGCCACGAAATCCAAATCAGTGATTTCAATAATGCCTGAAACACCAAGGAATTTGGGAAAGGACAGGAAGGCACTCCCACACTTTAAGGGACAGGAGAGAAAGCTTTAAGCAGTTTCTCAAGCATTCCCCCCTTTCTGACCAGTGACATTTGGTCTTGCTTGCTCTATGCTGGGTATTTCTCCTGGGCATTTCTGTAGGAATGGGCACTGCTCCAGTGAGAATAAATGCACAGCTGAGTGTCATTGATTCACTGATTTGTAAACATCTAAAGCAGGTATTGAACCACTGTCTGACTGGAGAAAAACAGCCTGTGGATCAGAAACAGCAATTAATTACCAAGACTTTTTTTGCTGAATTGTGCATACAAAAAAACCCCCTGAAAGATTCAATCAAATTCATTTTACTGTAAACCTTTCAAAGATGAACGAAAAGCCTCTTGGTCCATTTGAAAACACACGGATAACTGTGCTTTCTTTTAGAGTATCACAAAATTACAAAAGTTGCCAGAGGAAGTAAGAAAACAGTAACAAAACCCACCACAGATAAAACTTCACAAATCTCAATTCCAAGACACTGACAGAAATGGTTTATATCTAGCGCTGCTACTGAAGGCTCATTTGCAAAAATTGTGACCACAAAATGCATCACAAATTGGTTTTCTACCTCATTACTGCTGATTACTAGGTAATACAATATTAATGGTACTTTTTCAACATCTACTTTTTCTCAAGGTGCATAAATCTCTGTAAAATTGCTTTATCTTACTTTCCAAAAATTTGAAAGGCTGGTCTTCAGATGTTTGAACAGCAATCTTTCCACCACAGGGCAGCACACTTCCTTTTAATATAAGTAACACACTCATCAGATCATTTTCACCTCCTGATACAAAATCAGATGCACTCCCCAAAGAGGAAAATGATTCTCCAGCTTCTATACCTGAAGTATATTTACAAATTATTTACGAGTGTGACCAGATTGTACCATGTCCCTTCCTAAGAGCTTCTAAAACACACAGTGAATCCAAAGGAAGCAAAACAAGATTTCTAAAGCAGTTGAGTCAACTTTCATAGAAGCTATTTTTTTTATGCAGAAATACAAATACTTTTTAGAAACCAGCAAGGGTATTGATGTTACCAACACAGAGCACATGGTTTGGTGTGACTTTTATGAATTTACAGCCTAAACTACTACTACCACTTCGGCATCTGGCTGATATACTTCTCTCCACTAAACATGACTGTCTGCGAAGAGAAAAAAGTTAAACAGACTGTTTCCCTGAGGTTCTCAAGAAACCTTACTTCAAAAGGATAAGCAACTGAAGGTATTTTGTCAGCAGCAGCTCCCTCAGAAGTGCCCATTTTCCTGAGCAGGGGATATTTGTCAAGAAAGCAAACTGCACAGCCAGAGCAGGGAGCAGTTCAGTCACACCATCAATAGAGTAAGGATGAGAGACCCAGTGCTTTGGTACCAAAGCCCATCAGCCCAGTGAGAATCTGCATGAAGCACAACTGTCAGTGCTGACCGGGACATGAACTGAACAGGGCTGCCTTTCACTGCTCTTTCCTTACCATAGTTATTATACCCGCAAGTGAAAGGTTTTACACGTTATACAACCTACCCAAAAGAGTACCTCCCTGCAATGAAGCAAAACATGAAAAACTGTTCTCACTATAGTACTGCAAGGGAGGAGAAACATATCCCTAAAAGCTCTCTCCGACCTCCTTCTTTTGCAAGCTTATATTGGGATGGGGCAGGAACAATACCTAACCAAATGCTATGAAGGATCTTTTCAGACAAAAAGGTAAACTTTGTCAATACCAGACAGAGAAGTTCAGACAGACCTTTTGAGCAAGAAGTAGAAATTTAACGGTAAATGCCACCACTACATCTACTTTCAGATGAGGGTATTCATTGAGAATTTAACAGAAAAATAGATTTCAAAGACAATAAACCATAATCCTTAGCTCTAGACAAACTGCCCACAGTACCAAGACATGGCTCAATTCAAGTGACTTTGAGCAAAAAGCTCCTTTGAATGAGGCGCATGAAAGGCTTGACCTCAATTTTGCATTTCACAAGGCAGGTTATTTTTCAGAACATCAAATAACCAACCAAAATACGGGTCAGTTGTTTGACCAGACTATGTTTAGTGAATGAAATCCAACAGCTCAATTACAACTTAGCAAACTCAAGCCATTTAATTCCAAAATCCTAAATCATGCTGTACATCTATGAATTGCAAAACTGCACAAGGTCAGGAGCTCTCTTCTGATCCTTGGCCACTCGGAAGAAGGGAATTGCCGAGAACACCTACTGAACAGTACAAAATTGGAGCACTGTTTTCTTTTGCAAGCACACCATTCTCTCTCTTGTCTCACTGATGGCAACGAGCTTATTTCAATCAACATGTTTTCTTAAACACTTAAAAGATGAAGAAAAAAACTTATTGCTCATGCTCTGAAGATACTATCATTCATTACTGCCACAAGACAGCCTGAACTCCAATACAGTCATTAACAAAGTGGCCAACTTGCACGGAGAGTGAATTTTACAAGAGTGGAAGGACTGAAACCAGAGAAATGACTTGAAGTGCTGCCTAATCTGCCCCTAGAGCTAGAGAAAAGCAGAGAGTATTTGAGCCTGAATGCTCTCACTGTGTCATTCGTGGCTTCAGGCAGTCCACACAAAGTTGAGATTTGAATTTGGGAGTCAGCAAACAGGATTCAAGGCTTTGTATCTACAGGTGGTCTCAGAGCTCTGAGATTTGACTTTCTTTAAAAGATATTCAAGAACTAAAAAGACGCAACAAAACTCAACTTACGACAACTTTCAAAGTTTTCCTTTACCCTACATTTGCCTGGTCATTAAACCTGGAAGAGGATTTAGATTTATTTCCGCTCTCTTAGAACTATAAATGCTTACACCAGCCAGGTTAGCGTCCAATTTCTATTCATAGCATTCTGAATGATAATGATGACTTTCTTTTTACATTTATTGTAATACTTAAATGGACAGAAGTAGTGGTGATGCATAGTTTTGGCTTTGTCAATTCAGCCGAGAGTGTCTTATGGATTTCATTAAAATTCTACTACAAAAGCTCTAAGCTTTTGATGTATTGGCAATGCAGAAATATCACCTTTTATTCATTTAATTGTGTAACCACCTCAACCCAAAAGTATCTTTACCCACAATCTGCTTGGTCATTCCATCACAACTATTAAGGACAACGGAGCAACCTGTTCCCATAAAGCACAAAGATTAACAAATGTTCGGTTGGGGATTTTTTTTGGCCCGACACACAAAAAAGTGCACATTTTCAACACATCTTTTGGGCAGAATGTGGTTGGTCATGGAGAATAACAGGAGGCCCATCCCTGATCAAACATGATAGCAAGAATTGTATTCAGACTAAAAACATTATTCTGCCATTGGAAAGAGGATTATTGGAAACAATACTGAGAGTCACTGCAATGAAAGACAAACAGGGATTGAAGGGGAAAAGTGTAGGTTACCATAACTGAGCAACTCTTCCTCATCACTAGTTTTTACGTTGAGTTGCTTACTTTACAGCACAAAGACTAATAAACAAACTTAAAAATATCCTAAGTTGATGACTGATACGTAACGGTGATTCCATAATCCATTCAACCAAGATTTCAAAGATGGAAAAATAGTACGTAACGGTCAAGTGGAACAACCTTTTAACAGAACTGACAGGAGCTACTTTGCCCTCCTATCTTGTATCATTTCAGAGTTAGAGAAACCAGAAAAAGCAATAAGAAAAGCAAAACACAAGTTGTCAGAGTAGCTGCCCATCAAATTCGAATCAATTGAGTGATTATAAATTATGAAACAATAGGTCTGTAATTGCTCATAGGGGTCTTTTGCTCTTGACTGTGGCTCAATCAAGATCAGCCAAACACTTACTAATGCTCTGCTTCTTCAGCTCTAACTCTGCAACCACCTGTGCTCATTTATCCTTAAACCAGATACACTGCCAAAGAAAAGTCTGACTGATCACAAGTTTAAGTCATTAGTACCAGCTGTATAAATAGCTTGTGTATATGCTTGTAATGATCAGAAGAAAATATCGCTCAGCTTCAAAGATATAGCACACAATGATCTGCATTTCTGGATTCTGTCTACAAACAAATTATTTGTTTGGTGCTCTAAGCAATGAGTTCTTGTTCCTGGAAATGCTATTCTACATGGGGGAATTCTTCGTCCTAATATTTTCACCCCTTTGATGGGAGGCTTCTATTCATAGGTTTTTGGGGGGTTTTTTGTAAACGTACATGGAGTTTGCTTGTTTGGATAGGTTTTGTTATCTTTGTGTACTTAAGAGCAATTTTAAAACATTCCCATCCGAAGAAGTGTCATACAACAAAATAGGATTTGAAAGGTTACAAGATCCTCTGTTCTGACTATTACTTTCTGAAACTATTCCAGCAGTGCTTTCACTGGAATATTTCCTTAGTACTGATAGTGTTCTTGTGGCTATTAAAACAAAGCACACAGGATACAATGCCTTCCCATCATTCATGATGTTCAGTCATGCTCTAAACATTCCTGCCCATTCACAAGGAGCTCTCACGAGCCACTGGGACATTTCCCACTGCTCCTTACTTACCCCTGATGCCTTCATGTCTTCTAAACACTCCCAACATTTAATGCTTTTTACAGCACTTCTGTCAACATCCAAGTTCCATATTTGTATTTAAAGTCATTTTCACCTTCCTTAATATGGAGTTTTCCAACTGACACATCTGTAAGTGCGCACTCTCCTGTTTAACTACTGGTCACCACAAATATTTAAAGGAATTCAGGCATGCTTTCTTCAGCAATCCCTTGAAAAGAAGAAACCTGGATTATCAGTCACAGGCTACAAAATGGCACTGATGATCTGGCTCAGCACTGTGCCCTGAAGGCTGTTGCAGGCAGAGTAGTTCAGCAGCAAGATCATCGCCCCTTTCTACATTATCTGGAAATATTTCTTTAGCTCAACAGGGAGACAAGCTACACCAAAAATCCACACCTTTTTGCCTATTTTCATTGTTTGTCTAACGGTTCTTTTGGTGGCTCTTCCCCAGCATAACACCTAAATTCCACAAATACGGGAATTCTATTTCAAACTGCACCCACTTCTCCTCATACCACATTGCTCCATATTCAGTAAAGCAAATGAAGTTCTGATGTATTTGAAACAAGACCACTGCCTGCAGGAGCTGTACTAGGGTACTACTGCTGCCTAAGAGAATCCAAAACTCCCTCAGAATAATGTCACTGCCCAAAAATACCTGGATTCCACTCAAATCTTCCCTAACACGTTACCAAGCCCTACAAGATCAGATGCTACTTAGATGTGAACGTTCCAGCGTGTTGCTCATTGCTCAAATTGTGACTGAACTTCAATCACAATTGAATTGGAGTGTTTTCAAACCTCAATTTCCTCACTCGTATTTCCATAGAGAAATTTCATTTCTGCTGGAATCTACTACATTTTTTCCAAAGGCAGATAGAATACTGGTTCCAACCAACTTGGAGCTGCAGTAAAGAAAAACACTGGAAATACTTTAAGCAACTGCAGATGGCCTTCAGGACTTGTGGACAAATGCTCCTGGATCATTCAAGGAAGTACATTAATTCAAGACCACTGGAAAAAGGTACCAGTTAAAATGTCTGCCATCTCTCCTTGCACTCACCAGGTGTATGTTTGGTGGCTGCTTGCTTGACTTCAGCGCAAGGAAGAGTTGGCATTTTTAATTTACAAGCTGCAGGTAAACTTTGAAGATGTTACTTGCTGCTGGCAATATTGGCTGTTAAATTTGCTCTCTTCATACCTGCTTCTTTCTTCTCCACCTTGCCCCACACAGGGGAAAAAAACCAAAAAAACCTACCTAGGTGCTCTTCAGAGAGGAGAGACTAAATCACAAACACTTCAGGGCAGGAAGCTTGAACAGCTGAAGCTCTTATTTGCAAGTTCTGTAAATGCCATTTCATACAACTCGATATATTCGCCACCCCACCTTTTCCACAGGCAAACACTGCATCCGTCCCTCCACCCCTGAAGCCCACCAGGGGCACTCCGGTATCTCTGCCACCATCTTGAGGAGCAACAGACTCTGAAACATAAGTTTTAAGGAAACTGACAATTATACACACAGCATACGCTGTTTGCCTCTGCAAGTCACAGCCAACATTTCTATTCTTTCCTCCAACAATAAATTTAAAGTGTGTACTACATTTATATAAGAAGAATATATAACCCAAGAGCGCCGACTGCAGCCCCACAAAGCCACCAAAAGTTTATTTGGTCTCGCAAAAGAAGGCAAGCACCTTTCAGAGGCATCACCATTTCCTTCTCTCCTGGATACAGAGCCCTTCAGGCAGATTTGGCACACACGCTTGCAGTAAGAGGACAAGATGGAGCAATTCTGTCAGTGCAGCAGATTAAAAAAACCTGCCACCAAGAGGCTTTATTCCAAAGGCAATTCTCCTCTGATTCACAAAAGGTCTGCCTACCATACAGCCAAGCAGAGGCTCCCAGATGGTGCTGGCAAAGCAATCTCCCCTTTCTCCCAACAGCACAGCAGCATGTTGATGTCTAGAAAAAATATTTCCAGTCCTGATCCCTTTGCTGTCAGTTCTGTAACATGCACTGCCCTGATTAAATAAATAAAAGCCTATCAACCACCAGCAGTTTCAAGACTTACATGAAGCTCTCCTACTCTTAGGGGAAAAACCCCATGAAGTCAGCATTTAAAACCAAGAGAAAGTGCTTGGAATTATATCTCTTTCTTAATGACAGTCCCACTATTCCCTAAAGTTTGGGGAAGTTCTTTAAAGCAGCAACATTTTTGGCCAGGTGATCAATAGTTTGCTCCAGTACGAGACAGGACTAATACTGGACAGGGACCTCTAAAGTCACCAGAAACCAGCAGATTGCAGTTGGCTTCTCTCACAGACACACCTCTAAGCGATCTTGGCTCCCAGTTCCAGTCTCCTCCACCCTGGCATCCACACATGAACAAATGGACTAAGCAGCATTGCTCAAATCCTGCTGCACTTGCTTAACCTCCATAAGATTTCCCAAGAGAGCTTTACTTTGTGTCACTTCTGCTCTCCTTCAATCCTGCAGCTCTTCTGCAAGTTTCTGCTCAAGACCTAGCACAGACTACTCAAGAAATCAGCACACAGGAACTCAGAAATATTTCAACAATTAAGCTTTCTTCTAGAGTAGAACCAACCATATAAATCATACAATTAGAATATTTCACTGACTTTAATTTTAAACTTTAAAAAAAATCCACACTAACAAAAGGACCTTAATACATTGATAAAGTATTTACCAGGTCAATGAATAAAAAGGTTGAAGTTTCTCTCAAAGGAAAAAAAAAAAAAAAAAACAACAATAAAAAGAAAGTAAAACAACCAAACAAGTCTAGGTGGGAGATAACAGGCACAGCACCCTGTGTCACATTTTCTGTCTTGAAGAAAAAATAATGGGGACGTTTGGGCAAGTATTTATCAGAACAAAGCCTACAGTGGCCCCTGAGGATAAAGTCAAATTTTTCAATGCCAGCTAGTCAGTAACTCATTGTGACTGTTAAAAAACTGAACTCAAGGACACTGGCAAAAGTAAGATTTGAGAACTGTAGATATACTATCAAATTTCTACCATGTGAAACCTATTTTGATGGCCACAACCAGCAAGACACATTCCCTAATGCACACATTTGTCATACTCAGGTTTGTTACACTGGGTAAATTAAAGTGACCCTGCAGAAAAACTGGTTTGCAAAGACAGCAGACAAGAAAAATTTAGAGGCCACAAAGAGCAGAAGAGGAAAAACTGAACCACCACTTGCTAATGATAGTTCAGTTCCTGCACTTGTGGATGCAGACCCAGCCAAGCCACCAGAAGGTGAATGAAAAATCTGAACGCACAATTGAGCAAACCTTCAAAAAATATCTATCACTTAAGAGGCCAATTTCATGTGCACATGATGCTGAAAATTTAGAAGAATCAAAATAATTGAATACTGAAGCAGGAGGATAAGAGTCCATACCATTGACACAAGATCATTTTTTCCTCTTAAAACAATGGGAGAAATGTCTTGTATTAAAACAATTGTTTTCTTTAGGACTTCTAACTTGCACTAAATATTAACCTTCCTAAAACTGCAATGGCAAACCCAAATTAAAAAAAAAAACTTGGGACAAGAAAAAACAGTGATATATATGAACACAGTTCAACAGATCTCCATAGACACTCTTACGTTTCAGAATTGAGTTCATCTTGACTATCCACACACATTAATCTGAAATCCCAGCTTTAGTCTTTCATACAAGTTCTACTTCTCAGTATTTTTAATGAGGAACTAAGATCTTGATAAAGCCATTCATTTCATTGTATCCGAAAGTCCTTTGCCTGCTGTACATTTTCTCTGCAGCTGTAGGCATGCATGAGGATGCCTAGCATGTGCATCTGCGTATTTCTATTTACACTAGGAGTGCTTAAATATTCATCTGCAGTTATGTATTTATGTACACAGCTAAAACCACACAGCTATGTTAGATCTGATGTATTTTAATGGGGGTCAAACCTTCAATCCATGCTGGGATTTTCTGCTATTTAAGAGAAACAGGCTGTGGAGCATTTGACCTTTTTCTCCAAGAGCAAGATAAAACGTCCCAGATGTGCCAAATTCTCAAATGCATTGTTTGTATCTCTTGTAAGAACAAGTCTCCAGGCACCTGAGCAAAGATAACCCACCTTACATGGATACCTCACAGACTGGCAGCAAAGTGCTGTCATCTTACCAACCAATATTAAAAGCAGGCTACTGCATGAGGCTGCCAGAGAGGCTTAGGCAGTGCTGTTACATCTCACATTTCCCACTCGGTTTGCTACAAGAAGCAGCAAAAAACAGTTTCTTTGGCTCACCAATATCAATAGGAAAAGAGCAAGTGCTTTCCATAAAGAAGGATTCTCACCTGACACCAGGAGCCCCCTGGAATCTTGGATACAATCAAGCTCTATGAAATACACTGCTGATACACCTTGCAGATAAGACAGAATTTTACACCAATCTCAGTTTCCCATCTTAATATTTTCTCTTTGCTGTGACAGGTAATTATGCAGAGCAGGACAGCCCTCTGAATCGCAGTCTTGGAAAACAAACATCGCTTTAATTAGCATAACCAGTACAACAAAACATTTTCTAAACTTGCACTCAAGACAAAAGATGCCCTTCACAAAGACAGCAGCTTGAGGGCATTGAGAGGATTTTTTGGACTTGGGGGACAGGGACAGAGCAACATTACTTGTCTGTTTTCAGTTTTGCGCAGCTCCTCATCTGGTTCACCACCTATCTTATCTAAACAGTTCTTATCTGACCTTTTTTGCCTTCTCTTGAGACAGACAGCAGGACTCCGTTACTGCTAAAGGAAAAAGAGCTGTCTGGTATCTCTAAAAACACAGATTCTCAGAAAGAAAAGAACAGTCGAATGCATCAAACAAGAACACTTTATTCCTTCAATAATGCTTACGTATTTTCACTTTTTCAAAGTCTCCAAATAAAGTTTAGAAATCAAACACGTCAATGCTACATTCAAATATTTCTCTCTTCTAACCTAAGCCAGAAAAAAAAAAAAAAACAAATCAGGAAAAGAAATCCTTATTTTTACTACAAAAAGTCTCGGTTTTCCACATGAGAAGCCACATTCTCAACAAACCGATGCCAGAAGAGTCAACATTATTGAAGAGGGTTACAGTGAGCTGTCAAATTACCTTCCGTCCTCTGAGGATGTGCACTACACTGCCAGCATGTTTCCAGCTCTCACATTCAGAGTAGGAGAGCCAGGACTAAAACATCTGCTGGGCCTAACGAGGTCCCTGTCACATCTCTGTGATAACACGTTGCTCATGTCTATCATGTAACACAGACAGAACATATTCTCCTGGTTTTAGTCCCTTAGATTCCTCGGTCTAAGCAAGAAATTGGCAGCCTGCCAGGCTTCCTATGGACCATTCTGGGGTGGGACCACCAGGTAAATCTCCCCGAGTCAGGGCATGATATCCTAAAGAGACACTGCCCTCCTTCCCCATGGATAAATGGGATGATGAGCAGTGCAGCAGGAGCAGGAAGCTCTGCTAAGTTTCCACCACTGCCATGCATTTTCTCTTCACTAAACATCGATTTACTTGCAGGAAGAAAGGCTCCCCTAATAGAACCTGTTCTTTTGATGGCAACCAAGAGGGAAATGGGCAAAAAATAGCTTGAAACTATACCAGTGTCAAGCTATTATTAACTATCAGGCATACACTGACAGTAGGAGAGATGAGGTGGCAAGAGGACTTTCAATAGCCAAAGAGCCCTTTCATCATCTGACCAGCTTCATCTATTGTATTCAAGTAAGTGTTAAAATACAGAGAAATCACACATATCTAGTGCCTTTACAACGAGTATCCAGGTGCAGATTTCTTCCTGCACGTGACTAAATTTAAGGCATCCTTGCCGTGTACAAAAAAAAAAGCCTTGTGAAATGAGAGGTGCTAACATTTTCTAACAGATGGGATGACATTACAGAACAGGATCCTTTTTGTTACTGATGAAAACAACATGCTCTTGGTGCAATTGATTTCACACATAAACGGCAACAGTTTCAAAGCCCAACATCGCTATTTTGGGCCAGTTAGTAGAAACCCATTTCTAAAGCTGATAGCAGCTCTGACAATTAATTACAAGCTCAAGATCAAGCAGGTCAAATCCTTGTGAAATCCCTAGACATCAATCAGAATGACTCCTGAGGGCCTCCATAGAGTTCAGAGCAAGTATTCCCTCTTTTTGCAGATCATCTTTCCGTGCCTCTGAGCTGCGCAGATTATGAGCAGGAATATTTTATGGAATAAGATCAAGGTAAATAGGGCCAGGAGGTGCACAATTTCCTGAGTTTAGGTACAACAGACTTGCCACAGGTAAATAACTGCTCACTTGGGCACTTATACATGTTACAGCCAGGTGAGGGGTGGGGAAACACTCACAAAGGAGACTAAAACACACTGCAGGGCAAACTGCAATTCCACCAATCCACACCTGCAAAACTCATTTACCACAACCGTGCTCAGCATTCCACAGAGACTCTGAATGAATTTATGCAGCACCAGTACAAGTTGAAAATACATTAAAAACATTTTAAAAAAATAACTATAATGTCATGATGTTCCTCATGCTGATCTGAGTCAGGGTAAGAGCTGAAGGGAATTTCCTTGTGAGCTGACAGGCCCACAGAAATAACCCAGCCATGACTGTCCCCAAGGACAACAAATGGGGCAGACCCCACTCTTCCAACAGGCTGAGCTAATCAACAGATCTGCACATCTACTGCAGAATCTGCATAAGAAATCGATTGAAACCATGTGTTGGTATGGATTCATTTTGCCAAAAAATTAACTGTGACGGGTTGGCACGGTAATGACTTGAACTTTTCCACAATACCATGAAGTACTGATGCTTCTGGAAAAACAAAGTAGATTCTGATGTACCATTCAGACTTCCTAGAAAGAAACCACGCCAACAAGATGAGGTAATCTTGAAATTGCCATCTCCAAGCTTCCTAAAACTGGAGAGAAGGTTTGAAATCTATTCGGACTCTGATTAAACTCAGCAAGCAACACGGTAAAAAATGTATTGAATAGAGCTTTTAAATAAACAAATTGCAACAGTATTTACTTATTTTCTTCTATTTCTCCTCCCTGGAATCAAGCACTCAGGCAAACTTCTCACTTCTACAACAGCATGTTGACTTTTTGACACTATGATCATTAAAGTCAACGTGGAAAATACATGCCCAAATAGAAAATCTAGATGCTGAAAGGAATATCAACCAAGTCAAATCCAACTTTTAAAAATAAAATCCTCAAGAAGTGAGTCACTCACCCCCAAAACTGTACCACTTATAGCTACTTTATAACAGAAATACAGGAAATATGAGAGGCCTTTTTCCCACTTTGGAGGTTTATGTACAAAGCTGAAGTCCAGCACACGTTTGTTAATGGTTGAGACCTCAAGCAGAAAAAAACCCCACAAATAATCCCCAGCCAACAGTATAAATCAACCTAAAGAAAGCTCATCATTTACTGAGTATCATGGCCATAAAGCTGCCCAACAAAGAGAGGGCAAGACAAACTCCATACTCGTATAGCAATCTAAACTGAAAAGCATCAAAATATACCACGTGGAATCACTAGTGCGACAACCAAGCCAAAAAAAATCTCTGCTATCAATCTTCAGCAGCCAGCTCCCACTTTTTTACCCTGTTTTAGAAACCATTTCTTCTTACAGAGTCACTGCCAGGCCCTCACTTTGAGTCTACTGTGTTTGACAGATCAGCTACAACATTTTTCTTCTGTAAAACAACAGAACTTAGACCAGATTTTACTCAGCCACAGACTCTGCAAGCTCAGGTGTCGTTGCTTTACACTCACTGTGTCAGGTTCTCCTACCACCAAGCCCGAAGGTGCCACAGTGAAGGAGCTCTGGAACTGGCTGCTCTGATGAAGGCACTTGGTCCAACTGCAGAGTTTCCACTCTGTCTAACTGAAACCTTGACTGATGCCAGCTGCACCTCATTTGTTCCATCACCAGGTTTTCCTGAAGAGCAGCACTCATCCTCCAAATTTTAGCCCTGTAGGGGACAAAATTAAATTATATAAAAATATACAATGAACATCTATATTATTTATAAACTGAAATATTTATGATTTATTTAATGAAACTGTAAAGTTTAGCCCTCTAGGGGCTAAAATTAAGGGGACAACAAGTAGAAAGACAAGAGAAGCACGGTCTGTCCAAGAAGTAAAAATCACTCAAGGCCCATCAGGAGTTTCAAAGTTTCCCTCAAATAGTAAAGATCACACAAGCAAAACAGAAGTCTCCAAAGTATCTAACAGAATCATTTTGTAGAGATTACATCAGTACATCCACCATTTAATTAATTCATTAACAGGTGCTAAAACCCCTCCTTTATCCGTCCAAAGACCAATCGTGCACAGAAAAGAGGAACATATGGAAATGAAATAGAGTCTTGCAACATGCAGGCATGTGGGAGACAGACCTTTTGGGGATCCCGAAGGTGGCAGCACAATTACTAAATTACCTAAGCAAGAGTCAGCCGCCAAAAACTCCTGGGGAAGCACCACGGCCCAGAGCTGCCCCTGCCAGTGTCACATGGGACAGCTGCAGCTTGTTTGGAGGAATACCTAAAGGTGATCCACCCAGAAGGAAAGGGATCCTGCTTTAAGAGAAGTCTCTAGTTCTTAAAGGATTGCTGAAAGTCAGAGTACGTTTATTTGTATGTTTTACGCTTAATACTTGCTTGAATACCCCTCCAAAAATGTTGTTAATCTGATAACTAAGAACGTGCCATTAAAAAAAATGGCATGTTTTTGTCTCTTTCTTTCAAAAGTAAAATATTCCTTGTTGTTTAATGGAAAAGCAGGCTCCTCTCCAAACACATCCTGTGAGGCCTTTTCCAGTGAAGCAGTGTGCATAATGATAAATGAAAAAGGGAAAGGTTCTTGCAAGTATTTTTATCTGTAGTATGCAGGGGTTGATCTGTTACACCCAAAAATTATTTTCAACTTAAACAATTCACCCTTGCCAAATCCCTAACTCACTCTAAAACTCTAATAGGTACACACAACATTTCTTGTGAATAAGTTTGCAACAAATCCTACAAGTTCACCCTCAGGAAAGGTGGCAAACACCCCAAGGGAGTATACAACACACAATATACACTCCTTGGAAGTGGAGGGAGTGAGTTTTGTCCTTCTTCCTCCTACTTTTTTTGCCAAGAGTGAGGGAGTCCCAAGGAACCATTTCAACACTTCAAGGAATGTCTCACATGCCAGGAAAGGCTCTGACACACTGACTGAAAACACTGGGAGGAGGGAGGACACACAACACATCAGCCAATGCAGATTTTCGGCTGCCTTGGACGTTATTCCTTCACAACAGCCACAATCTTTTTCCATAGACATTCTCCCCAGGTAAAAATCCAGGTGTGATGGTGAAGGGGCTAATTCTTTACCCTGTTTAGAATCAGTCAGAGAACTTCACTGTGTTTGTGACTCGTGCTCTCTTCACTTGAAACAGCTCCCACAAGACCTTGAAGGACAACTTGCTTCAACTGCCGGGAGGTCAAACTTGATAAAATCTTCAATATTGTCCTTTCCGGTGTATTTCCTTATCCTCCTACCCTTATGAGATATGCCTCTACTGCAGGACCAGCTATCTGCTCTAACAACATGGTTCTTGTATGAAAAATACAAGCCAAAATAGAAAATCTAGATGCTGAAAGGAATATCAACCAAGTCAAATCCAACTTTTAAAAACAGAATCCTCAAGAAATGATTCACCCACCCCAAAACAAATGCAGCAGGAGAGGCAACTTATTCATCTCACAGAGATCATTCTCCTATCTCTCCATGCTCTGCTCCAAAGTGTGTTCAAATCAAAGGTTCTCATTTTTTTCCTCTTCCCCTCAATTGTATTTAATTAGGTTGGTTTTTTTTTCCTTTGAAGTCAAGGGAAAGAGGCCTATTTATTTCAAGGAATATTTAGCCTGGCCTTTTCCTTCCAGTGTTCTACCTCACGGCATCTTCAACCCCATTGTTCCATAGGGACAGGGAGGCATCCAAATAAAGATTAATAAAAAGGCAATTCCTGTGGTGTTATCAATTGAAGAAACAGGATCACTTTTCCCAGTGTCAATGAACTTCAATACACTAATAAAATTAACAAATATCAAAGTGGTTTGGGTCTGAAATAGAAACATTTCCACTACATCTGAGTAGCTTTTCCAAATACTGGGCAAATAGTTTGATACACTTTGAAATACTAAAATATCTCCAGTGCTCCAAGATGAAGCTGAGCAAATGTCACTGAGTGAAATGAGACTAGACATTGTTTGCACCTTCTAAGCATGCATTATATTTTCATCTTGGTGCTTAAAACAAGGCCACTGCAAGGAGAATTTCCACTGTCCCAGCTGTCAGTAACTGGTTTTGTGACTTACCTGCTGGGGAATTACTCACTTCCCACTGCAAATGTGAAATCACTGTTCATTTGGACAGATTGCTCCTGACTGCACCCTGATGATGTGTCCTCAGTCCAGCTCGTGGCACCGGCAAGATAAATGTGTAGAATGAGATTAGGGGCAAAACACTAACAAAATTTGCTTAGATCAAAGAGACGCACTCACACCCTGTCAGTACTACCTGACATCTTCCTGACAATATTATGAGGCAATTAATGTCTGTATGTCTTGGCTGATGGAGGTGAATTATGGTAAGTTCTAGGAGGCAACTGTCTAAAGCAGGGGAAGCTGATTAATCACCCAGCAATAATTCATTATTGAGACATTTAGGTCGACTTGTGCACCACAAAGTCAGAGGGAGCAGGAAACAATCAAACCGATGAATACTGTTCAGACTAAACTGTTGGCAGCTACAGCCACAGAGGCACATTTACAGAGAAAATGACAGCATCTCAGAGAAATCAGATGCCCGGAAGCAAATCCTCAAACCAAGTGGGCACTCTCCATCCCACACAAGGGACGCATCAGCACGTGCAGCAGGAGCCCCTGTGCTGGCATTCTCACTGTTTCTCAGGTCTACCTGTTCCCTGCCTCAAACAGGGGCACAAATGAGGAGCCAGTCTGCAAAGCCTTGGGCTTTCATCTCACACTGCTACACTGAAGCAAATGGACAGGAAAATAGAAGAAGCCTGAATACACCTCTGCTGATAAAGATCTCTATGTTAATACCATTAACATTGACTACATCGAATTTAAAGCTGATATCTGCCTGCATATCACATACAAGTCTCTTTTCAGGTGTACAAAAAATGTGTCCATTTCACAGCATTTCTTCCTTTACTTCTCCGCCTGGATCATACAGAAAATACATTTCTTGGCCACCAGCAAATCATTACCCCTCATGGGGGCTGTTCCCTAAAGAGTTTAAGTACCAGAACAATGGACTACTGCACAGCACCAAATTTCAATTGTGACTTAACTATTCCACAAAGGGGATTTACTGTAGTAAATCACCTCTCAGGAATACACAATTATTTGAAATTTCACTGACATTTTCCACTAACAAAACAGCACTTCTACTTTAGCAGTGATTCGAAGATGGAAACTTTCCATTAAGCCTTTTCTTTCCTCTGGGTGTCAGAGTTGTCCTCAAAGTCCTTCTGTGTTAAAAATTAATTGTCTGGTTTGGTCTAACATACCCAATGTATTCGTTAGGGAGTACACGCACAGTAATACCTCAGAAAGGTTACAACCCTCCTCCCCAAGATCTTGGATGGCAATTTTGGGTTACTCTGAACCTCTCTCCAGCTTTGGCTTCTGAACTTTTCCTTTAATCTACTTTTTCATTCACTTCATGTACACCGATACAGTAGTTTTTCTCTTTTTGTAACCTGGTGTCCAAATACCAGAACGACCGCTTGACCATTTCCATAAGCAAACCATCCTCTGCAAAACTCTTCAGTCAGAATCTTATTATTAAAGCAACTTTTCCAAACAGTTTCTGCCGCAGAGCCAAAGGGCCCTCTGCTCAGAATCCTTTTCCTTAAAAGCATGGGGATATGGATGATTTCTGTGCCCCGTAAAGGTCCAGTGCCATTCACCTCTGGATACCAACCTGTTCTTCCATCTGACTGGGGATGGAGTCGCGGAAGATGAGAGGATTTCTCTCCAGCAATGATATCCTGCCCCTTGGCAGATATCAGGCAGTTCAAATCAAATTTCAGGTTTAGCTCACAACACTCAGGATGCTGACAGATGATGGAAGCACTGTCACAGCAGCTCTAGCTTGACTTTCCGCCTACACTACTGTACATTTTAAACCACTTCTGAACAGGATCACTAGAAATGGGCAGCCATCCCTAAATCATCCCTGAAAACACAATGGCATCCAACAGGTGTTTGCTTGAGTTATCCCCCTAAGGCAAGGCAGTACTTCAACAGGCATAGAGAGGATAAAAGGAATAATTCTGTCCCTAAGAGCTGCCTCCTTCCCCTGTCTCCTCATTTGCCAAGGCCACGCACGAGGCCGATCAGCGCCGCTGGCGCCTCCGGAACCACCTGCAGCTGGCGGCCAAAGGTGACCAAAAAACCCCTCCCAAAAAAAACCCCCAAAAATTTGGGGGAAGGGGGAATCCCTCCCCAGAATGATATTTTTACATTTTTATTTATTTCGGGGTTTTTTTGTTTGTTTAATCAGGCCCTCTCCAGCAAACCTTCGCTCAAAACCGGCTGAGCTCCCCCGGGGCCGCTCCGGCCGCGCCCTCAGACACCCCGAAAAGACCCTGGAAAGACACGTTGGGCTGAGGGGGGATCCTGGAAAATTCAAAAGAATTAAAAACCGGAAATATCCGACTCGTTCTTTGGGGCAAAAAACGGATAAAATCGGGAGGTTTTGGGGCGGTTTGGCCTCCGGGGCTTGCCGTACAAAATGGCGGCGCTGTTTGAGGGAGACGTGAGGACGACAGAATGGCGGCGTTTTGAGGATCGTGCCGTACAAAATGGAGAAAACGGAGATTTGGGTGGAAAAAGGGGATTTGGGGGAAAAAGTGGATTTTAGAGATAAAAATGGAAATCTCCGACTCTAAATTTGGGGGGAAAACGGCAAAATTTAGGGAGTTTTGGGGTGGTTTGACCGCTGGGGGTTGCCGTACAAAATGGCGGCGCGGTGTGAGGGGTGAGGAGCGGGCGGCAAAATGGCGGCGCCCGGAGGATCTTGCCGTACAAGAGGGCGGCGCGCGGGGGTTTTTTGCCGTACAAAAACGAAGAAAATGGAGATTTGGGGGGAAAAATGGGATTTAAGGGAAAAAAAAGAAATTTTAGAGAGACTAATAGAGATTTTGGGGGGGGAACGGGAAAATTTGTCGGCTTTGGGGTGGTTTGGCCGCTCGGGGTTGCCGTACAAGATGGCGGCGCGCGGGGGGTTTTGCCGGATAAGACGGAAATTTGGGGGGAAAATGGAGATTTTGGGGAAAAAAGGGAGATTTTAGGGGGGAAAATGGGGATTTTAGAGGGGTGAAACGACATTTTTTGGGGAAAAAAATCGCTTTAAAAAGAAAAAAAGTCCCCAAATCGGCAAAACCTGAGGGGAAAAATTTTCCCAAAAACCGCCTCAAACTCCCACAAAAAAAAAAAAAAACAACCGCGGCGACAGCAAAACAACAACAACAAAAACCGGCGAGCTGAAAATTTATTGAAATTTAATTTTATTTTAATTTTAATTAAATTAACTAAATAATTATTTATTTAATTTTTTTAATTAAAATTTTTCGATCCCAAAAAAATCTCAAAAATTCACCCCAAAATTTCCACTCAAAATCCCAAAAAATGACCCGAAAATTTCCACTGAAAACTGAAAATTTTTAAGCCTCAAAATCCCTCAATTTTACCCCAAAATTCCCGCTGAAAATTGGGATTTTTAGAGCCTCAAAAATCCCCAAAATTCACCCCAAAATTGGAATTTTTGAAGTTCCAAAACCCCCAAAATTTCCACCCAAAATCCCAAAAATTCACCGCAAAATTCCCAACTAAAATCCATCAAAAAACCCCAAAATTCCCACTAAAAATTGGGATTTTCAGAGCCCCAAAATCCCCAAAAATTCACCCCAAAATTTCCACCCAAAATCCCAAAAATTTACTCCAAAATTCCCTCCCAAAACTGAGATTTTTAAAGCCCCCAAATCCCCCAAAATTCACCCCAAAATTCCCACTAAAAATTGGAACTTTTAGAGCCCAAAAATTCCCCAAAATTCACCCAAAATGCCCTAAAAATGACCCAAAAATTCCCACTAAAAATCAGGATTTCAGAGCCCCAAAATCCCAAAAAATGACCCCAAAATTCCGACTGAAAAATGGGGTTTTTTGAAGCCCCAAAATCCCTCAAATTATCCCCAAAATTCCCTCCCAAAACGCCAAAAATTCACCCCAAAAATTCCCATTAAAAATCAGGATTTCAGAGCCCCAAAATCCCAGAAAATGACTCCAAAATTCCCACTAAAAATTGGAATTTTTAGATCCCCAAAATCCCCAAATTCTCCCCAAAAATCCCAAAAAACCCCCCAAACCCCCTCCCAGTACAAACCAGTACAAACCAGTAAAGAAAAACCCCAAACCAGTATAAACCAGTACAAACCAGTCACCCCAAATCCCTTCCCAGTTCATCCCGGTGACCCCTAAAGCCCCTCCCAGTACAAACCAGTAAGGAAAACCCCCAAACCAGTACAAACCAGTATAACCCAGTACAAACCAGTATAAACCAGTAACTCCCAGTATCCCCCAGCGCCAGGCCCTGGCCCTGAGCCGCTCCCTGGAGGTCACCGAGCGTCGAGAGATCCCAGTTCAAACCAGTACGGACAGGTGAGGGCACTGGAATGGGGACTGGAGGGCACTGGTTTGTACTGGGATGGACTGGGAGTGGGTTTGGGGTCACTGGTTTATACTGGGATAGACTGGGAGTGGGTTTGGGGTCACTGGTTTGTACTGGGATGGACTGGGAGTGGGTTTGGGGGTTACTGGTTTGTACTGGGATGGACTGGGAGTGGGTTTGGGGGTCACTGGTTTGTACTGGGATGGACTGGGAGTGGCTTTGGGGGTTACTGGTTTATACTGGGATGGACTGAGAGTGGGTTTGGGGGTTACTGGTTTGTACTGGGATGAACTGGGAGTGGGTTTGGGGTCACTGGTTTATACTGGGATGGACTGGGAGTGGGTTTGGGGGTTACTGGTTTGTACTGGGATGGACTGGGAGTGGGTTTGGGGTCACTGGTTTATACTGGGATGGACTGGGAGTGGGTTTGGGGTCACTGGTTTGATACTGGGATGGACTGGGAGTGGGTTTGGGGGTTACTGGTTTGATACTGGTATGGACTGGGAGTGGGTTTGGGGTCACTGGTTTATACTGGGATGGACTGGGAGTGGGTTTGGGGGTTACTGGTTTATACTGGTTTAAACTGGTTTCGGGGTTTCTGGGCGTGGTTTACCCTTTGCCCCTCCCCCACATGTAAACCGACCACGCCCCTCATCAAGCCACGCCCCCTTCCCTTTTATGGAGCGACAACAAGGGCGGGGCAAACTGGGCGGGGCCTGGGGGTTACTTGGTTCTACTGGGAGGAAGTGGGAGGGGCCAACGCGGCTCTGACCCCGCCCACCGCGCCGATATGCAAACTTATGTAAATGAGAGCACAAATAAATGCGAATGACGTCACTGACCACGGGGACTGGGAGTTACTGGTTTGTACTGGGAGGGGCCTGGGCGTGACTCAGACCCCGCCCACCTCACCGAGGCGCCAGCCTTATGTAAACTTATGCAAATGAGCGGCGAAATAAGCGCGGGTGACGTCATTTGTACGCCGAGGAGCAAAGCGGCGCCGCGGGGCATGACGGGATACACCGGGGCGCAGAGCGGCACCGCAGGGCATGACGGGATACACCGAGGCGCAAGGCGGCGCCGCGGGGCGTGACGGGATACACCGAGGCGCAGAGCGCCGCGGGGCACGACGGGATACACCGAGGCGCAAAGCGGCGGAACGGGGCATGACGGGATACACCGAGGCGCAAAGCGGCGCGGCGCATGACGGGATACACCGAGGCGCAAAGCGGCGCACGGCATGACGGGATACCTGCAGCTCCTCTCCTAAAGGAAGGCTCAGCCTGGGACTCATTCCTCTCTCTTCCAAGACACTACTTTAGAAAACTGCAGGATTCCAACCTAACCCTTCCTCCAACACAGGGGCCGGAAGAAAAGATTCAGAATTTCTGTCCACCCCCATAGGTTCAGCCATACAGCTATGGCAAAATGCATCTCTTCTCTGCAGTCTTCTCACGTAAGATTTGTTTCTTTAATAAACCTTTCCTCGGAGGAGCAGTCTTACATCAGTATGAGATTTGTAATGTTTTAAGTAAATTTATAAACCAAGGGTTTGTAGTTGCACATACAGCAGAGATTCCAGAGGACAGCAGAGCAGACCAAATGCAGCCAGACTGGTGTTTTAAAACTGAGGTCATCGACTGATTCCTGTGATCCACGATCCCAACACCAGGCCACACCTGGTGTTCTTGCCTCTAGAGAAAAGCACACAACCTGTTATCTCTGCTGAGCTCATTTGGTACCTTTTAATACGTATTTATCACACACTCACAAAATGGCAAGTGTGGTTGCATCACTACCACAAAATGCTCCTGGGGATTTACTCAATCATTGATGATTACAGAAATGGTAAGAAGAGAGGCCAAACAATAGGGGGAAAAGGTGGATTTACCCTACACAGCATCCAAATTCTTAACAACAGGATGGACTTTGCCACTTATTGCTAATGCTAACTCACATAGAAGGAGTTAGAAGTTTGATCTGCAAGACAGTTCACACGAGGCCACAAAGGAAAACAAGCACTTTACATGTTGAATTTCACCCCTGTTTATGAGGTTTTCTCATGATATTTAACTTCAATTATCAAACACAAATTTTCAAACATACCGGTGAACATCCCTCAGTCCAGAGTCTGTGCCTATTTCTTGCTCTAAGTTAGATGAGCAAACAGATAAAATTGTATCAGCTCCTTTGGACCGACCAATTTCAATTCAGCTGTGGTTACAGCATTTCAACGGCGAACAAAAAGCATGCACAGCTGAGTTTCAGAAAATATAAATACTCACACAAAGCAACATTTTCAACTCCCAGAGTGTTTAGTATGACACACTTAACTACCTCCAGTACCTAAGAGATCTGTATTGAAAAATCTGAGCCATGTTACTAATTTTAAGTGGACACTAAAAAACCAAACCCAAACATTAACATGCCACATGTCCTGGCTCTGTTAGCACTGCATTGGCCATAAACACACAATGATTTTGATTCCAAAGATTTCTCAAGGTTTCCTGGGTTTTTGTTGTTCCTACAAGTATCCCAGCTTGTTTTTACTCACTGTACCAGTCTCAGGTTGTAAACACAAGTGGGCTGTGACTCTCCCATGAGCAAGTTTTTTCATGTATTTGCAAAACTGACCGCACGAACGTGGTTACAGCTGCTCACATGCTCTACTGCCTACACACACTGAAATGCCAAACAATTAAGGAAGGCTCCAATGAATTCTCAAGATATGGGATGCTTTTTAAGAGCTATTTCAAAAAATAACTAAAACCAATATTTGTTGATGCATTTACTACCACGTAATTGTACTAGAGCCCGTGAAGAGACAAATTTGAGGGTCTTTTTTTAATGCCTTAACTTCATACTTGTACAGCAATCTAAACTGAAAAGCATCAAAATATACCACGTGGAATCACTAGTGCGACAACCAAGCCAAAAACAATCTCTGCTATCAATCTTCAGCAGCCAGCTCCCACTTTTTTACCCTGTTTTATAAACCATTTCTTCTTACAGAGTCACTGCCAGGCCCTCACTTTGAGTCTACTGTGTTTGACAGATCAGCTACAACATTTTTCTTCTGTAAAACAACAGAACTTAGACCAGATTTTACTCAGCCAGACTCTGCAAGCCCAGGTGTCATTGCTTTACACTCACTGTGTCAGGTTCTCCTACCACCAAGCCCGAAGGTGCCACAGTGAAGGAGCTCTGGAACTTGCTGCTCTGATGAAGGCACTTGGTCCAACTGCAGAGTTTCCACTCTGTCTAACTGAAACCTTGACTGATGCCAGCTGCACCTCATTTGTTCCATCACCAGGTTTTCCTGAAGAGCAGCACTCACCCTCCAAATTTTAGCCCTGTAGGGGACAAAATTAAATTATACAAAAATATACAATGAACATCTATATTATTTATAAACTGAAGTATTTATGATTTATTTAGTGAAACTGTAAAGTTTAGCCCTCTAGGGGCTAAAATTAAGGGGACAACAAGTAGAAAGACAAGAGAAGCACAGTCTGTCCAAGAAGTAAAAATCACTCAAGGCCCATCAGGAGTTTGAAAGTTTCCCTCAAATAGTAAAGATCACACAAGCAAAACAGAAGTCTCCAAAGTATCTAACAGAATCATTTTGTAGAGATTACATCAGTACATCCACCATTTAATTAATTCATTAACAGGTGCTAAAACCCCTCCTTTATCTGTCCAAAGACCAATCGTGCACAGAAAAGAGGAACATATGGAAATGAAATAGAGTCTTGCAACAGGCAGGCATGTGGGAGACAGACCTTTTGGGGATCCCGAAGGTGGCAGCACAATTACTAAATTACCTAAGCAAGAGTCAGCCGCCAAAAACTCCTGGGGAAGCAACACGGCCCAGAGCTGCCCCTGCCAGTGTCACATGGGACAGCTGCAGCTTGTTTGGAGGAATACCCAAAGGTGATCCACCCAGAAGGAAAGGGATCCTGCTTTAAGAGAAGTCTCTAGTTCTTAAAGGATTGCTGAAAGTAAGAGTACATTTATTTGTATGTTTTACGCTTAATACTTGCTTGAATACCCCTCCAAAAATGTTGTTAATCTGATAACTAAGAACGTGCCATTAAAAAAAATGGCATGTTTTTGTCTCTTTCTTTCAAAAGTAAAATATTCCTTGTTGTTTAATGGAAAAGCTGGCTCCTCTCCAAACACATCCTGTGAGGCCTTTTCCAGTGAAGCAGTGTGCATAATGATAAATGAAAAAGGGAAAGGTTCTTGCAAGTATTTTTATCTGTAGTATGCAGGGGTTGATCTGTTACACCCAAAAATTATTTTCAACTTAAACAATTCACCTTTGCCAAATCCCTAACTCACTCTAAAACTCTAATAGGTACACACAACATTTCTTGTGAATAAATTTGCAACAAATCCTACAAGTTCACCCTCAGGAAAGGTGGCAAACACCCCAAGGGAGTATACAACACACAATATACACTCCTTGGAAGTGGAGGGAGTGAGATTTGTCCTTCCTCCTTGTCTTGGTTTGGGAAGACAGGTATCTGCCAGGTAAAATTACAATCAGGGGCTCTTTGGCAAAGATTTGGGAAATAGGAATAGCAGTTCTTTACTAGTATGTAATACAAAGCAAACAAACACAAAAAACTCCCCCCCACCAAACAACTGCAGCATTAATGACAAACGACAACAGTACCAAGAACCTTGAGGGCTTTGTTTCACAAAACCCAGGGCAGTTTGGTTTCGCTGTCCCTGCAGGATCCTCAGAGCACCAAGCTGAAACAGTGGAAAAGTCCCGGGCTGGTCGCTGGGATGGCAGGGTGTCCCGGCAGGCAGGGGCAGGATGTCCCGGCAGCGCAGGGGGTGCAGGGTCACGCTGCAGCAAGAGGAGCAGCGCCGAAGGCGAGGCAGGGCCTGGACCAGCTCCCGCAGGTGGCCGGGAAAACTCAGGATTCAGGCTGAACTGGTGATAGTAGATTTCCCAGGACTGGATCCCTTTGGCCACAGTGAAACTCCTCCAGCCAGCAACAGCCGTTCTCTGCTCGGCGTGCTCTGCGGCGGCTGAGATCCTCGAGGAGCGGCAGACACGCGTCTCCCCGAACGCCGGAGAAAGAAAAGCCCGCAGCTGCCTCAAGCTTTGTCTTTTACCTGCGTTATCTCCCCCTTCCACCTTTGTCCACCTCTTTGTTTCGGTTAAGTACTCTCAAGTATCCAACACTTGGTCTCCTTGGTAACGTGTCGGGAAAAAATTCTTTAGAGAAAGAAGGAACAAACCTAACCCCCAACACTCCTCCTACTTTTTTTGCCAAGAGTGAGGGAGTCCCAAGGAACCATTTCAACACTTCAAGGAATGTCTCACATGCCAGGAAAGGCTCTGACACACTGACTGAAAACACTGGGAGGAGGGAGGACACACAACACATCAGCCAACGCAGATTTTCGGCTGCCTTGGACATTATTCCTTCACAACAGCCACAATCTTTTTCCATAGACATTCTCCCCAGGTAAAAATCCAGGCGTGATGGTGAAGGGGCTAATTCTTTACCCTGTTTAGAATCAGTCAGAGAACTTCACAGTGTTTGTGACTCGTGCTCTCTTCACTTGAAACAGCTGCCACAAGACCTTGAGGAACAACTTGCTTCAACTGCCAGGAGGTCAAACTTGATAAAATCTTCAATATTGTCCTTTCCGGTGTATTTCCTTATCCTCCTACCCTTATGAGATCTGCCTGTACTGCAGGACCAGCTATCTGCTCTAACGACATGGTTCTTGTATGAAAAATACAAGCCAAAATAGAAAATCTAGATGCTGAAAGGAATATCAACCAAGTCAAATCCAACTTTTAAAAACAGAATCCTCAAGAAATGATTCACCCACCCCAAAACAAATGCAGCAGGAGAGGCAACTTATTCATCTCACAGAGATCATTCTCCTATCTCTCCATGCTCTGCTCCAAAGTGTGTTCAAATCAAAGGTTCTCATTTTTTTTTCCTCTTCCCCTCAATTGTATTTAATTAGGTTGGTTTTTTTTTTTCCTTTGAAGTCAAGGGAAAGAGGCCTATTTATTTCAAGGAATATTTAGTCTGGCCTTTTCCTTCCACTGTTCTCCCTCACTGCATCTTCAACCCCATTGTTCCATAGGGACAGGGAGGCATCCAAATAAAGATTAATAAAAAGGCAATTCCTGTGGTGTTATCAATTGAAGAAACAGGATCACTTTTCCCAGTGTCAATGAACTTCAATACACTAATAAAATTAACAAATATCAAAGTGGTTTGGGTCTGAAATAGAAACATTTCCACTACATCTGAGTAGCTTTTCCAAATACTGGGCAAATAGTTTGATACACTTTGAAATACTAAAATATCTCCAGTGCTCCAAGATGAAGCTGAGCAAATTTCACTGAGTGAAATGAGACTAGACATTGTTTGCACCTTCTAAGCATGCATTATATTTTCATCTTGGTGTTTAAAACAAGGCCACTGCAAGGAGAATTTCCACTGTCCCTGCTGTCAGTAACTGGGGCACAAATGAGGAGCCAGTCTGCAAAGCCTTGGGCTTTCATCTCACACTGCTACACTGAAGCAAATGGACAGGAAAATAGAAGAAGCCTGAATACACCTCTGCTGATAAAGATCTCTATGTTAATACCATTAACATTGACTACATCGAATTTAAAGCTGATATCTGCCTGCATATCACATCCAAGTCTCTTTTCAGGTGTACAAAAAATGTGTCTATTTCACAGCATTTCTTCCTTTACTTCTCCACCTGGATCATACAGAAAATACATTTCTTGACCACCAGCAAATCATTACCCCTTATGGGGACTGTTCTCTGAAGAGTTTAAGTACCAGAACAATGGACTACTGCACAGCACCAAATTTCAATTGTGACTTAACTATTCCACAAAGGGGATTTACTGTAGTGACACCTCTCAGGAATACACAATTATTTGAAATTTCACTGACATTTTCCACTAACAAAACAGCACTTCTACTTTAGCAGTGATTCGAAGATGGAAACTTTCCATTAAGCCTTTTCTTTCCTCTGGGTGTCAGAGTTGTCCTCAAAGTCCTTCTGTGTTAAAAATTAATTGTCTGGTTTGGTCTAACACCCAATGTATTCGTTAGGGAGTACACGCACAGTAATACCTCAGAAAGGTTACAACCCTCCTCCCCAAGATCTTGGATGGCAATTTTGGGTTACTCTGAACCTCTCTCCAGCTTTGGCTTCTGAACTTTTCCTTTAATCTACTTTTTCATTCACTTCGTGTATACCCATACAGTAGTTTTCCTCTTTTTGTAACCTGGTGTCCAAATACCAGAACGACCGCTTGACCATTTCCATAAGCAAACCATCCTCTGCAAAACTCTTCAGTCAGAATCTTATTATTAAAGCAAGTTTTTCCAAACAGTTTCTGCCGCAGAGTCCAAGGGCCCTCTGCTCAGAATCCTTTTCCTTAAAAGCATGGGGATATGGATGATTTCTGTGCCCCGTAAAGGTCCAGTGCCATTCACCTCTGGATACCAACCTGTTCTTCCATCTGACTGGGGATGGAGTCGCGGAAGATGAGAGGATTTCTCTCCAGCAATGATATCCTGCCCCTTGGCAGATATCAGGCAGTTCAAATCAAATTTCAGGTTTAGCTCACAACACTCAGGATGCTGACAGATGATGGAAGCACTGTCACAGCAGCTCTAGCTTGACTTTCTGCCTACACTACTGTACATTTTAAACCACTTCTGAACAGGATCACTAGAAATGGGCAGCCATCCCTAAATCATCCCTGAAAACACAATGGCATCCAACAGGTGTTTGCTTGAGTTATGCCCCTAAGGGAAGGCAGTACTTAAACAGGCATAGAGAGGATAAAAGGAATAATTCTGTCCCTAAGAGCTGCCTCCTTCCCCTGTCTCCTCATTTGCCAAGGCCACGCACGAGGCCGATCAGCGCCGCCGGCGCCTCCGGAACCACCTGCAGCTGGCGGCCAAAGGTGACCAAAAAAACCCCCCCCAAAAAAAACCCCAAAAAATTTGGGGGGAGGGGGAATCCCTCCCCAGAATGATATTTTTACATTTTTATTTATTTCGGGTTTTTTTTGTTTGTTTAATCAGGCCCTCTCCGGCAAACCTTCGCTCAAAACCCGCTGAGCTCCCCCGGGGCCGCTCCGGCCGCGCCCTCAGACACCCCGAAAAGACCCTGGAAAGACACGTTGGGCTGAGGGGGGATCCTGAAAAATTCAAAATAATTAAGAAACGGAAATATCCGACTCGTTTTTTTGGGGCAAAAAACGGATAAAATCGGGAGGTTTTGGGGCGGTTTGGCCTCCGGGGCTTGCCGTACAAAATGGCGGCGCGGTGTGAGGGCGACAAAATGGCGGCTCGGAGATTTCGCCGTACGGAATAGAGAAAACAGAGATTTGGGAGGAAAAAAAGGGGATTTCAGGGAAAAAGGGGATTTTAGAGATAAAAATTGGATTTTCCGCTTCTAAATTTGGAGAAAAAACGGATAAAATCGGGAGGTTTTGGGGCGGTTTGGCCACTGGGGGTTTCCGTACAAAATGGCGGCGCTGTTTGAGGGAGACGTGAGGGCGACAGAATGGCGGCGTCTTGAGGATCGTGCCGTACAAAATGAAGAAAACGGAGATTTGGGTGGAAAAAGGGGATTTGGGGGAAAAAGTGGATTTTAGAGATAAAAATGGAAATCTCCGACTCTAAATTTGGGGGGAAAACGGCAAAATTTAGGGAGTTTTGGGGTGGTTTGACCGCTGGGGATTGCCGTACAAAATGGCGGCGCGGTGTGAGGGGTGAGGAGCGGGCGGCAAAATGGCGGCGCCCTGAGGATCTTGCCGTACAAGATGGCGGCGCGCGGGGGTTTTTTTTTGCCGTACAAAAACGAAGAAAATGGAGATTTGGGGGAAAAAAATGGGATTTAAGGGGAAAAAAAGAAATTTTAGAGAGACTAATGGAGATTTTGGTTGGGAAACGGGAAAATTTGTCGGGTTTGGGGTGGTTTGGCCGCTCGGCGTTGCCGTACAAGATGGCGGCGCACGGGGGGTTTTGCCGGATAAGACGGAAATTTGGGGGGAAAATGGAGATTTTGGGGAAAAAAGGGAGATTTTAGGGGGGAAAATGGGGATTTTAGAGGGAAAAACGAAATTTTTTTGGGAAAAAAATCGCTTTAAAAAGAAAAAAAATCCCCAAATCGGCAAAACCTGAGGGGAAAAATTTTCCCAAAAACCGCCTCAAACTCCCACAAACAAACAAACAATCAAAAAAAAAAACAAAAAAAAACCCGCGGCGACAGCAAAACAACAACAACAAAAACCGGCGAGCTGAAAATTTATTGAAATTAAATTTAATTTAATTTTAATAAAATAATTAAATAATTAATTATTTGATTATTTTAATTAAAATTTTTCGATCCCAAAAAATCCCAAAAATTCACCCCAAAATTTCCACCAAAAATCCCCAAAAATGACCTGAAAATTTCCACTGAAAACTGAAAATTTTTAAGCCTCAAAATCCCTCAATTTTACCCCAAAATTCCCGCTAAAAATTGGGATTTTTAGAGCCTCAAAAATCCCCAAAATTCACCCCAAAATTGGAATTTTTGAAGTTCCAAAACCCCCAAAATTTCCACCCAAAATCCCAAAAATTCACCCCAAAACTCCCACCTAAAATCCCTCAAAAACCCCAAAATTCCCACTGAAAATTGGGATTTTCAGAGCCCCAAAATCCCCAAAAATTCACCCCAAAATTTCCACCCAAAATCCCAAAAATTTACTCCAAAATTCCCCCCAAAATTGAGATTTTTAAAGCCCCAAAATCCCCCAAAATTCACCCCAAAATTCCCACTAAAAATTGGAACTTTTAGAGCCCAAAAATTCCCCAAAATTCACCCAAAATGCCCTAAAAATGACCCAAAAATTCCCACTAAAAATCAGGATTTCAGAGCCCCAAAATCCCAAAAAATGACCCCAAAATTCCGACTGAAAAATGGGGTTTTTTGAAGCCCCAAAATCCCTCAAATTATCCCCAAAATTCCCACCCAAAACGCCAAAAATTCACCCCAAAAATTCCCATTAAAAATCAGGATTTCAGAGCCCCAAAATCCCAGAAAATGACCCCAAAATTCCCACTAAAAATTGGAATTTTTAGATCCCCAAAATCCCCCAAATTCTCCCCAAAAATCCCAAAAAACCCCCCAAACCCCCTCCCAGTACAAACCAGTACAAACCAGTAAAGAAAAACCCCAAACCGGTATAAACCAGTATAAACCAGTACAAACCAGTCACCCCAAATCCTTTCCCAGTTCATCCCAGTTCGTCCCAGTGACCCCTAAAGCCCCTCCCAGTACAAACCAGTAAGGAAAACCCCCAAACCAGTACAAACCAGTATAACCCAGTACAAACCAGTATAAACCAGTAACTCCCAGTATCCCCTAGCGCCGGGCCCTGGCCCTGAGCCGATCCCTGGAGGTCACCGAGCGTCGAGAGATCCCAGTTCAAACCAGTACGGACAGGTGAGGGCACTGGAATGGGGACTGGAGGGCACTGGTTTATACTGGGATGGACTGGGAGTGGGTTTGGGGGTCACTGGTTTGTACTGGGATGGATTGGGAGTGGGTTTGGGGTCACTGGTTTGTACTGGGATGGACTGGGAGTGGGTTTGGGGTCACTGGTTTCTACTGGGATGGACTGGGAGTGGGTTTGGGGGTTACTGGTTTATACTGGTTTAAACTGGTTTCGGGGTTTCTGGGCGTGGTTTACCCTTTGCCCCTCCCCCACATGTGAACCGATCACGCCCCTCATCAGGCCACGCCCCCTTCCCTTATATAGATCGACAACAAGGGCGGGGCAAACTGGGCGGGGCCTGGGGGTTACTGGGTTCTACTGGAAGGGAGTGGGAGGGGCCAACGCTGCTCTGACCCCGCCCACCGCGCCGATATGCAAACTTATGTAAATGAGAACACAAATAAACGCGAATGACGTCACTGACCACGGGGACTGGGAGTTACTGGTTTGTACTGGGAGGGGCCTGGGCGTGACTCAGACCCCGCCCACCTCACCGAGGCGCCAGCCTTATGTAAACTTATGCAAATGAGAGGCGAAATAAACGCCGGTGACGTCATTTGTACGCAAAGGAGCAAAGCGGCGCCGCGGGGCATGACGGGATACACCGGGGCGCAGAGCGGCGCCGCAGGGCATGACGGGATACACCGAGGCGCAAAGCGGCACCGCGGGGAATGACGGGATACACCGAGGCGCAAAGCGGCACACGGCATGACGGGATACCTGCAGTTCCTCTCCTAAAGGAAGGCTCAGCCTGGGACTCATTCCTCTCTCTTCCAAGACACCACTTTAGAAAACTGCAGGATTCCAACCTAACCCTTCCTCCAACACAGGGGCCGGAAGAAAAGATTCAGAATTTCTGTCCACCCCCATAGGTTCAGCCATACAGCTATGGCAAAATGCATCTCTTCTCTGCAGTCTTCTCACGTAAGATTTGGTTCTTTAATAAACCTTTCCTCGCAGGAGCAGTCTTACATCAGTATGAGATTTGTAATGTTTTAAGCAAATTTATAAACCAAGGGTTTGTAGTTGCACATACAGCAGAGATTCCAGAGGACAGCAGAGCAGACCAAATGCGGCCAGACTGGTGTTTTAAAACTGAGGTCATCGACTGATTCCTGTGATCCACGATCCCAACACCAGGCCACACCTGGTGTTCTTGCCTCTAGAGAAAAGCACACAACCTGTTATCTCTGCTGAGCTCATTTGGTACCATTTAATACGTATTTATCACACACTCACAAAATGGCAAGTGTGGTTGCATCACTACCACAAAATGCTCTTGGGGATTTACTCAATCATTGATGATTACAGAAATGGTAAGAAGAGAGGCCAAACAATAGGGTGAAAAGGTGGATTTGCCCTACACAGCATCCAAATTCTTAACAACAGGATGGACTTTGCCACTTATTGCTAATGCTAACTCACATAGAAGGAGTTAGAAGTTTGATCTGCAAGACAGTTCACACAAGGCCACAAAGGAAAACAAGCACTTTACATGTTGAATTTCACCCCTGTTTATGAGGTTTTCTCATGATATTTAACTTCAATTATCAAACACAAATTTTCAAACATACTAGTGAACATCCCTCAGTCCAGAGTCTGTGCCTATTTCTTGCTCTAAGTTAGATGAGCGAACAGATAAAATTGTATCAGCTCCTTTGAACCGACCAATTTCAATTCAACTGTGGTTACAGCATTTCACCGGCGAACAAAAAGCATGCACAGCTGAGTTTCAGAATATATAAATACTCACACAAAGCAACATTTTCAACTCCAAGAGTGTTTAGTATGACACACTTAACTACCTCCAGTACCTAAGAGATCTGTATTGAAAAATCTGAGCCACGTTACTAATTTTAAGTGGACACTAAAAAACCAAACCCAAACATTAACATGCCACATGTCCTGGCTCTGTTAGCACTGCATTGGCCATAAACACACAATAATTTTGATTCCAAAGATTTCTCAAGGTTTCCTGGGTTTTTGTTGTTCCTACAAGTATCCCAGCTTGTTTTTACTCACTGTACCAGTCTCAGGTTGTAAACACAAGTGGGCTGTGACTCTCCCATGAGCAAGTTTTTTCATGTATTTGCAAAACTGACCGCACGAACGTGGTTACAGCTGCTCACATGCTCTACTGCCTACACACACTGAAATGCCAAACAATTAAGGAAGGCTCCAATGAATTCTCAAGATTTGGGATGTTTTTTAAGAGCTATTTCAAAAAATAACTAAAACCAATATTTGTTGATGCATTTACTACCACGTAATTGTACTAGAGCCCGTTGAAGAGACAAATTTGAGGGGTTTTTTTTAATGCCTTAACTTCATACTTGTACAGCAATCTAAACTGAAAAGCATCAAAATATACCATGTGGAATCACTAGTGTGACAACCAAGCCAAAAACAATCTCTGCTATCAATCTTCAGCAGCCAGCTCCCACTTTTTTACCCTGTTTTAGAAACCATTTCTTCTTACAGAGTCACTGCCAGGCCCTCACTTTGAGTCTACTGTGTTTGACAGATCAGCTACAACATTTTTCTTCTGTAAAACAACAGAACTTAGACCAGATTTTACTCAGCCACAGACTCTGCAAGCCCAGGTGTCGTTGCTTTACACTCACTGTGTCAGGTTCTCCTACCACCAAGCCTGAAGGTGCCACAGTGAAGGAGCTCTGGAACTTGCTGCTCTGATGAAGGCACTTGGTCCAACTGCAGAGTTTCCACTCTGTCTAACTGAAACCTTGACTGATGCCAGCTGCGCCTCATTTGTTCCATCACCAGGTTTTCCTGAAGAGCAGCACTCATCCTCCAAATTTTAGCCCTGTAGGGGACAAAATGAAATTATATAAAAATATACAATGAACATCTATATTATTTATAAACTGAAGCATTTATGATTTATTTAGTGAAACTGTAAAGTTTAGCCCTCTAGGGGCTAAAATTAAGGGGACAACAAGTAGAAAGACAAGAGAAGCACAGTCTGTCCAAGAAATAAAAATAACTCAAGGCCCATCAGGAGTTTGAAAGTTTCCCTCAAATAGTAAATATCACACAAGCAAAACAGAAGTCTCCAAAGTATCTAACAGAATCATTTTGTAGAGATTACATCAGTACATCCACCATTTAATTAATTCATCAACAGGTGCTAAAACCCCTCCTTTATCTGTCCAAAGACCAATCGTGCACAGAAAAGAGGAACATATGGAAATGAAATAGAGTCTTGCAACAGGCAGGCATGTGGGAGACAGACCTTTTGGGGATCCCGAAGGTGGCAGCACAATTACTAAATTACCTAAGCAAGAGTCAGGGGCCAAAAACTCGTGGGGAAGGACCACGGCCCAGAGCTGCCCCTGCCAGTGTCACATGGGACAGCTGCAGCTTGTTTGGAGGAATACCCAAAGGTGATCCACCCAGAAGGAAAGGGATCCTGCTTTAAGAGAAGTCTCTAGTTCTTAAAGGATTGCTGAAAGTAAGAGTACATTTATTTGTATGTTTTACGCTTAATACTTGCTTGAATACCCCTCCAAAAATGTTGTTAATCTGATAACTAAGAACGTGCCATTAAAAAAAATGGCATGTTTTTGTCTCTTTCTTTCAAAAGTAAAATATTCCTTGTTGTTTAATGGAAAAGCTGGCTCCTCTCCAAACACATCCTGTGAGGCCTTTTCCAGTGAAGCAGTGTGCATAATGATAAATGAAAAAGGGAAAGGTTCTTGCAAGTATTTTTATCTGTAGTATGCAGGGGTTGATCTGTTACACCCAAAAATTATTTTCAACTTAAACAATTCACCTTTGCCAAATCCCTAACTCACTCTAAAACTCTAATAGGTACACACAACATTTCTTGTGAATAAGTTTGCAACAAATCCTACAAGTTCACCCTCAGGAAAGGTGGCAAACACCCCAAGGGAGTATACAACACACAATATACACTCCTTGGAAGCGGAGGGAGTGAGATTTGTCCTTCCTCCTTGTCTTGGTTTGGGAAGACAGGTATCTGCCAGGTAAAATTACAATCAGAGGCTCTTTGGCAAAGATTTGGGAAATAGGAATAGCAGTTCTCTACTAGTATGTAATACAAAGCAAACAAACACAAAAAACTCCCCCCCCACCAAACAACTACAGCATTAATGACAAACGACAACAGTACCAAGAACCTCGAGGGCTTTGTTTCACAAAACCCAGGGCAGTTTGGTTTCGCTGTCCCTGCAGGATCCTCAGAGCACCAAGCTGGAACAGTGGAAAAGTCCCGGGCTGGTCGCTGGGATGGCAGGGTGTCCCGGCAGGCAGGGGCAGGATGTCCCGACAGCGCAGGGGGTGCAGGGTCACGCCGCAGCAAGAGGAGCAGCGCCGAAGGAGCCGAAGGCGAGGCAGGGCCTGGACCAGCTCCCGCAGGTGGCAGGGAAAACTCAGGATTCAGGCTGAACTGGTGATAGATTTCCCAGGACTGGATCCCTTTGGCCACAGTGAAACTCCTCCAGCCAGCAACAGCCGTTCTCTGCTCGGCGTGCTCTGCGGCGGCTGAGATCCTCGAGGAGCGGCAGACACGCGTCTCCCCGAACGCCGGAGAAAGAAAAGCACGCAGCTGCCTCAAGCTTTGTCTTTTACCGGCGTTATCTCCCCCTTCCACCTTTGTCCACCTCTTTGTTTCGGTTAAGTAAACCTTTGTTTCCCGATGTTGTCCTGCCACACGTACAAATGTTACCCCAGCACCACGGGGATCAGCTGGATGAAGGGGGATGAAATCCGGGATCATTCCCAACAGTGACGGCGCCTTCCCCCCCCGGGCCAGGATCGAGGCGCTGCCGGAGGAGCGGGAGCAGCACCGGTGCCGGGTGGAGCATCCCGGAATGCCGGAGCCCGGCATCTTCTCCTGGGCCGAGGCAGGGAATGTGGAATGTGGTTAACTGGGAGTTTGGGAATGTGGCGCAGTGGGATGGAGGTTCCCCTGCCCCTCCTCACCATTCCGTGCTGCCCAGAGCCGGAATCCAGCAGGAATCTCACCCTGGTGGTCGCTGTGTCCGTCATCGCTGCCATCGTGGTCATTCTCCTCATCGGATTCAGCGTCTGGAAGCTCCAATCCGGTTCTGCCCAAACCCATCCTGGGGGCTCACCCTGCTCTTCCCCCCCTCCCAAGACTCCTGGAAATCCCCCCATGACCCCACCAGTCCGCCCCCAAATCCTCCTGGGTCCCCCCTAAGTTCCTCACGGGGATTCCTGGGATTGTCCCCATGTCCCCTCCTCCAGGACTCTGGGGTTCCACCCTGACCTGTCTGTGCCCCCCTGGTTTCTTCCACAGCCCCCCCATGATAGTGGGGGCAGGGGCCGAGTGCTGGTGTGCCCCTGCCTGCAGCAGATCCAGGGGTGAGGGAGTTCAGGGGAGCCCTTAGTATTTTGGGTCCCCTGGGAATTGGGGTGACCCTCGGGGTCCCCCAGGATCTCCCTGAACACGCTGACGCTGCCCAGTGAGAAGGTTTGGACCCGGCACGGGGTCCCAGCTCTGTCACCTGCCCTGCCCAGGTACCCCCCAGCTCCTCCCTGGGAACCTCCAATCTCCCCGTGACACCCCAACCTCCCCAGGAACCCCAAAAACATCCCTGGGACCCTCCAAAAACTCCCCAAGATTGCAAACGCCCCGTACGAACCCCCTAAACCCTCTCAGGACATCAAAATTCCCATGGGACCTCCCAACACGCCCCCAAGCCCCCTTGAGAAGGTTTATACTTGGCACGGGGTCCTCATCACCACCATCGGCATCACCCAGGTAGCCCCAGACCCCCCCGGGACCCCCAAACCCTCCCGGGACCCCCAACCCCCCCATGGGGGCTCCACTACCGGAATCAACGGGAGTGGTGTCGCCCTGTCAAGGGGAGTTAAAGCGGCGCCTGACTGTCGGGGGTTCTTAAAGCCGTGATGGTGGGGAGACCCCCAAAACTCCACCCTGGGGGGCACTCTCCCATTTGCTGCACTCGAGGGAGCCCCAGACAATGACGGGTCCTGGGCTGAGCCCCCCACTCAGCCGGGGCTGTGGAGGGAACTGTGGGCGCTGGGACAGGGCTTGGGAGTCCTGGGGTTTACTGGGGGACCCCTACTGGGAACTCCCTTCCCGCTGTCCCACCTCCCCCTATCCCCCCCCTCACCCCTTTCCCATTGTTCCCCCAAACCTCCGCTGCCCCCAGCTCGGTTTGGGGGTGACCCACCCCTTTCCCACCGTGTCCCGGCCCGACCCCGCTCACCCGAGAGCTCCCGGCCCGCGGCCGCACGGACGGAGGAGGAGGAGGAGGAGGAGGAGGGACAGAGAAGGAGGAAGAGGAGGGATGGAGGAGCTGGAGCCGGCAGAGGAGGCACTGCGTGACTTCACTGCTCTCTGGATCTGCAGCTCCTTCGCCCCGGGACCATCGCCCCCGTATCCTGCGGGTGACCGGGGAGGGGGAGCGCGCCCCAAATATCCTGGGCGGTTTTTTTGAAGTGGGGAGGGATGTTTGGAGCTCACATAAAATATATTTATGGCTCCCGGGGCTTTTTTCTGTCGGGGCCGGGCAGCTTGATGTTTGGATCTGGCAGGGCTCCAGAGCTGAGGCGCAGATGCCCCTCAAGGGGACATGGGGGGTCCCCGGGAGGTGTTTTTGGGGGTCCCGGTGGCGGTGCCGGCAGAGCCCCGGCGGGAGGCGGGTCCCCCCGCGGTGGGGTTGGGCTTCCTTAAGTTGGTGCGTGTCTCTTTGGTGCTGACCCTGCCCGCCAGCTAAACCCTGCGGGCCCCATAGAACCAAAGGTGCCCTGGGAGCCTGCAGGGCCTTGTGGAGCCAGGGGACCGCAGTGACACTGTGGATCTCCTCTCTTCACAACTGTTTTTCAAACTGCAATATCAGTAATTGCTGCCACGCCATAGGCTTAAATAATCCACTCTGTTCACTATTGTTTCAAAGGATGACTTTGATTTCTCCTTGACAATCTGCATCAATTCCTTCTCCCATGACATCAACGCTTTTCAAGGCCAAGCTCCAGTGAGCAGTTCTCAAACCTCCAGTGTCCTGGAGAAATCTGAGTTCCTATTCCTGTATTGATAACTCTCATTTGCTTCTGATTTGTCCTAATTAATTCTAATGCATGAAGGTCCAGCCCTGCAGCCTCTGGGGTGGCCCTGTCAGGGGCCATCACACCCAGAACAATTTCCCCAGAAGTCAAAGTCTCACTGTGCACGGTTGTATTCGCAAACTGGGCGCAGCTGTGCACATCCAGGGGTTTCCATTTCCCCACTGGGTCCATTGTTAAGGGTATGGAGAACATCTGTGGGATGGGTTCTCCATCAGGACAGGTTCCCATCTCCTCATTTTTTCACCTGCTCTTTCAACTGCCCCTTTGTCTGTTTGATGATCCTGCAGCTTGTGAATAGTCTGGTACATGAAAACACCAGCAGTCCAAATCACTGTATTTTCACAGTAACAGACAAAGCATTCCACACCACAGTATCAGCAAACCGCATAAAAATCGCCAATTTCATCCCTTCCTCCTTTATTCCTTGCAAGCAGTCTCACAAAGTTTAGCACTGACATTTGAGTCGTGGCCAATGCTTTTCTGTAGGGTATTTAGTGTCACATCCCTGAGCAGCCAAAGGTGGCAAATCAGTATTGTCAGCATTACTGCACATTATTATTATTGTTTCACATATAAAGATAGAGATATAGATAGAAACATAGATTTAGACATAGTGTAACACGAGGCTGGTGGGTTGGAGACAGACACACCACACAGTATCTTGTTGAGTTCTGACCAACAGCCACAATTTATTGTTCCAAGCTCCCTTTTATGGTGAGTTTGAATTTCCCAGGCTTGGAAAGCCAACTGGTTGGGAATCTCTGCACTGCCCACATCTCTGGCCAGGGGTGTGTCTGCAGCCAGGGCTTGGCTGGGCTTGGCTGAGCTCTTTGTTCCCCCGGGGACTTCTAGAACAAGCCAGGTCAGCCCAGTTGGGTCTGTTATGATCAGACTCGTTATGCCCAGCTGTGAACCAGCTGGACCCTGCTACATCTCCTGCCTTTGCTTTTATTAAAATGCAGATTGTTTTCCGTTATCCCATTTGCAAGGGCCCTTTTGCAGACAGGGTAACACAAGACAGCATGGGTTTAATTTGAAGGAGGTTTTGACAAACTTAATTCTGCTCAGCCAGTGATGTGTCCCATGTACCACTGGAGCTGCAGCACTCACTCCCAGGAGCTGTCAGGCGAGATCACAATCTTCCGGGCTGGCGTGTTACAGGTTAACTGCTTATGGTTCCAAACTACAACTTAACACTAAAACAAGAAAACGTTCAACTTTTAAAACCCTGAGAAAAACCAATTAACAGAATTAACAAGATTAACAATTAACAGAAAAACAATTTGTAAACAGAAAAAACCACTCTGTAAACAGAAAACCAGTTTGTAAACAAACAGAATCCTTAAATGCACCGTCACTCTAAGAGTCCCAGCTCTCCACGAGGTCGGTGAACAAGCTGTTTCCAGCACTGTTCCACACACGGCTCCACACCGTCTGTGGAGGGGCCACCAGGAGAATGCTGCTGGTGGTCTTGGACAGGACGTAAGGTAGGACAGACACGTCGGGCAGGTGCCCAAAGCGTTCCAGTGTCCTTGCAAAGCACTTTGCAAGGCTGTACTGTTAGCAAAACACCATTAGAATTGCTCTTGTGTCACAGAGACAAGACAACTTTTGAAGCATCCGTAGCATTCAACTGTAAACACCTGCGACAACATTTGATAATTAACTGTGCAGTTAGTTCAAAGACAGTGGGTGCCGTCTTTTTTGCTTGATGAGGTGGAAGCATTCATTCTGGAATGTGCAAAGTATCAGGCCAGCGTGGATTCCACTGCCCAATAACACCAGTAGGATGAAAACTAACAATGAGAATAAACACAGTGATCCACACCTCTGGGCATATCCGGTGGACTTGTCTGTTGGTGATAGCTTGCTCTGCTGTTTCAACAGCAGCTTTTGCCTCTAGGATTAATTTTCTGGGGGAAGTTAATTCAGAGTCACCCTTTAGGAGGTCAAATAAAGGTGCTAGTTGAGAGTCAGTCAGTCCTAGGTAAGGTCTGACCCAGTTGATGGTACCCAAGAGTTTTTGTGCATCGTTTAGAGTTAGAATTTTGGTTGGAAACGGAATTGTTTGTGGCTGTATGGTCTGGTTCATTATTTTGAGTCCCAAATATTTCCAGGGTGGTTGCTGCTGCACTTTCTCTGGTGCTACTTGCAGCCCAAGTGGTTTGAACGCTTGCAACAGGCTTGGCTGAATCAATGAGGGTTCTTTTCTGGTTTGGGTTGCAATCAAAATGTCATCCAGGCCATGGTAACAGTATGCCCCTGGAAACTGTTCTCTCACTGATCAGAGTACCTGAGCAACACCCCACTGACACATCGTGGGGCTGTTTCCCACGCCTTGGGAAAGTTCTTTCCATTGGTAACGTTGCACTGGTGCAGTGTTATTAATAGAAGGCACGGTCAAGGCAAACTTTGGGGTATCATCTGGGGGTAATGGAAGAGTGAAAAAACAGCCCTTTAAGTCCACAATCAGGATGTCCCAGGAGGCAGGCAGCACTGTGGGACATCGATGGCACACCAGGCTGCAATGTGCCCATTCTCTCCATCATGGAATTGGTTTTTCTCAGGTCATGGAGTAACCTCCACTTAGCAGATTTCTTTTTTATAACAAATACTGGGGTGTTCCAAGGGCTCATAGATGGCTCTATGTGTCCTTGAGCCAGTTGTTCCTGTACCAGGGTTTTTAGGGCATCTAAGTCTCTCCTTTTCAAGAGACCACTGTGGTACCCACTCAGGCTGAGTAGTGAGCCATTTCAGAGCCAGTGTGGGGTACTTTACACCCTCTAATACAGTGGCCCCTGTCAAAAATCTGTTCCCACCTCAGCCCACTCCAGAGCCAGAGAACTCTAGGGAAGGGCTTCCCATCCAGGAATTTCAGATAGGACTGATTCCTCACCTTTAGATTTAAAAAGTGTCATTTTGTGCTGATCCGGCCAAGCTATGCCAATTTTGTTTTCGCAGTGGGCAGGCTCAGCACCAAGGACACAGACACCACCTGAAGGAATCAGTGAAATTTACTACAGTTCAAAGCAGCAAAGGAGCACAGAAGGAGCAGCTCAGCAATGCAGCCAGCCGTCACTACCACGGATTGCCCGCAGTGATTGAGAAAGATCCATCACCAGTTACCCTCAGCCTTTCCCATCACCCACACCCACACAGCAGCTGGGGAAGCTGTCACAGCCAAGGACTGCAGAGCCTCTCCCGGACACTGGGAATTCCTGCAGCTGCCTCCAGCCACAGCTGAGGCTCCAGCCTGGCTGGGAGAGGGCCCAGCTTTGATAGTGCTGAATAAACAAACTGCCAGCAGCACTCCTAGTACAGGAACATCTGGTTGCATCCTCCTCTTGGGTTTCTCCCAAAGCCTGGCCAGGGCCCAAGGAGGAACCAGGGGAGTTGCCTTTGACCCTACAGCCCCGAACAAGGCCAGATGTCAGACTTCATGGCCTTGTCTGGCTTCTAAATACAGAAAGGTCAATACATGGTTCACTAAGGAGAGGATGCATCTATTACAACGCTAATGACGGTGCGTATTTTGTTAACGAGCAGATACAAAGATAACCTTTGGCTGGAAGGTTCATCGAGAGGTCACCTTTGGCTCAGGGCCGCTTGTTCAGGCCTCAGTCAGGCCTCTTGTCCAGGCCTTGGCACTTCAGGCTTTAGTGCTGGGCTTGACACTGCTGGCTTAACACTGGGACTTGATGAGCTCCCAGGTCTTTCCCAACAGAAAGGATTCTATATTTCCATGATTTTATCTGCTGGATTCAGTCAGGTCCATGTTAGCAGCATTACTTTGGTCAAAAAGTTCCCTCTTGGTCAGCTCTTGTGGCCTAAGGCTTCAGCTCCATCAGCTCCTGGTGCTAAGCTGCTCACGCTGAACGAGACGACTCAGAGAGAAGAATACAGTTCATCCAATTCCTTCTGGGACACTGAGAGGGGAGGGTGTGCAAACAGGAGCATTGTTTGGTGTCCCCTCGTCTCTGCCCTTCACGCCTTTCAGCGCTTAGAAACAGCCGAGAGCTTTCTCCAAGAGTGCAATGAAGCAGCTGTTCCTGCTCCCAGGTCTGGCTCTCTCCAGTCTCTGACCTTGCCTGCTTTTGCCCCTCTTGCTGTGCCCTCTGTTCCCCCGGGGCTCGGTGGCTGCTGCCCAGGACTGTGGAAGTGGCACAGATCCAGGGGTCGAGACCCTCCTTCCTCTGCCCTTGCAGCTGCCTGCTCACAGCAGCCTTTTCCATCTGGAAGCTCCATGTGGAGAGGGAGTCCTCACCTCTGTTCCTTGCACAACCCCCAGGAGCCCAGGGCTGCCATCTCAAGTCCCTGCGGGCCCTGAGGGCACCCGGGTGCCTCAGGCTGCTGTGACACCACTGCCCACGGGAGGGAACAGTGGCGGGGGCTGTGCTCAAAGCCAGCTCCATGTGCTGCTGTTGCTGCTGCTGCTGTGGGGGTCGTTTGTCCAGCCCTGCCCCAGACTGAGGGATCGGATCCAGGCCCTGCTGCTGCTCCCTGGGGATCAGGCACAGTTTGGTTGTCGCCGTCAGGGCCAGCAGAAGCCGTGGCCGGAGCAGCGGGTGCTGACAGTGCCCCAGGGCCCGGGGCCGGAGGTGTTCCTGTGCTGGGGGCTGGCCGGAGCTGCCCCTTGTTCTCCCTCTGCCTCCCGCAGAGCTGGGCCGGGCACAAGTGGGGCAGCACAGCAAACAGGGAGCCTGCCAGTCTCTTCCAGCCCTGTCTGCTCAGAGTTTGGGCCTTGGAGCTGCAGCTGGACACAGGCAGCTGCTCCTGCTCCCTCTGCGTGTCCCCGTGTTCAGCAGTGCTGCTCCATCAGTCTGTGCCCAGCAACGGGGAAAAGCCTCAGCCCTGCAGGGCCAGGAGCTGCCGGGCTCTGCCTGGGGAGCTGCTCCACACGGGAACCAGCAGCAAAGGACATTCCTTCCCTAGGACAAGTTTTCTATTAAGAAAAAAAAAAAAAAAGAAAATTAAAAACAACACAGAAAAAAAAGTGGAAGATAAAAACAAAACCCAAGTGCAGCGTAGTAAAAATACTTTATAGCTTTGGATAAAGAGATAACTGAACTTTTTCAAATGAGATCTCCGTTATTTACTCCATAAATGTGCTGATGGCATGGATCCATCCTACTGACCTCAGCAGCCTTTTAAAAAAGATTTTGTGGTTTGTTTCCAGTATTATTTTAAATTGTGATTGAAGCAATAGGAAATTGCTTTGTGCCCTGCCAGCTCCATGCAGGACTGGGAATCTAAACTTTGCCAAACCCCAAATCCTTTACAAGACGACCTTCCTTCTCACCCTGTGAATGAGCTGCACATTCCCTTTGAAATTGTCAGGGGTTTCTTAAAGACGCAAAGTCCCACTTACAGCTTTTTGCTCTGCTTGGGAAGTGCAGAAGGGCAATTCTTCATCCATCCGCTCCAGACTGCACTGCCTTAGGAACGCCGTCCACTCGCCAGGTTTTGCTCACTTGTGGCACTTCTGGAGGAGGAAGAAAGGGCACTTGCACGATTTCAGCCAAAAAAGGAATGAAGAGCGGGACAGACAAAACATCCTGTGGAGATCCAGGCGTTCAGCTGGAACTGTGGAGTGCTTGGGTTCTTGCCAATTGGATGTGGATCCCTCACTGCAATCTCTTGGCCTGCAGGAGAGTCTCACTCACCTGCAAAAGCAGAAAGCTCACTCGGTGGGCTCAGAATGGGCTCGTCTGATGCAAAGCTGTCAGAGCAATGTGAGGGCAGAGCCGGCCCAGCCGTGCCTGGGGCTGAGCCCAGCAGAGCCCTGGCAGAGCCCAGAGCAGCCTCAGCACCCGCAGAGCCCGGCTGGAAGGAGAGAAACCAGAAACTGCCCGTCAGCCGAAGGCTCCTGTCCCCTCGTCCCGACCGCCCGCAGTGCCCAGGCCACGCTGGCCGTGCTCAGAGCTGGGCCCAAAGCTGCCCATCACTGCTGCCTTTGGGGGCAGAGCAGGAGGGCAGGACACGTGCCCAGCCTGCAGCCAGCCACGGCACATCCAGCCCTCAGCAGCTGCGCAGAGCCAAAAGGCAGCTTGACGGCCGAGTGAAGAATCTGTGGCGTCTGCCCCAGCAAAGGGAGGAACCTTTGGTGCCCGGCCAGGCCGTGCCATGCCCACATCTGGGAGCATCCCCCCAGCTGTGGACTCACCTGCAAATTGGGCCCCAGGGAGCGTGTCTGAAGAAGGTGCCAGAATCCAAGTCGATCATCCTCAGCTGCCGGTGGCCAGGTCGAGGAAGAGCTTGGCATCCTTGGGGTTGTCCTTGGTGTCTCCAGCAGCAGCCCCACCTGATACAGCTTCTCCAGGGGCTCCTCCTTCCCTGGGGGCCAGACCAGGCTGTCAGTGCTCTGCCCAGGGCCCCAGCCACCAACGAACCAGGACAAGCATAACTAGGGTGGATGGTGGCCACCAGTGCTTGCTACACCAGGTCTCCAGCTCCGCCCCAGCACAGATGTTCCCATCTGGTCATCCCTGCTCAGAGCTACAGGCAGGACAAAAACACTCTGGTTTTCTTTAGCACTGATTGCCATGAGATGTGTGGAGCTCTTACCTGTCAGGTCTTTGGATCAAACTGTGCACATGGACCTCTCCCATCTTCTAGGGACGATGAACACCCTGCAGCCAAGGATCATTGAAGAGGTCTTCTAAGGATGGCCTGTCCAAGGGTTGCATGGACAAACACCTCCTGATAACATTTTGGCACTCTGAAGAGAGAAACCAGAAACCAGCAGTCAGTTGGAGAAGGATCCCGTCTGCTTTGCCCCTCCATTCCCGTGCCCAGGCCATGCTGGGTGTGCCCAGAGCTGTGCCTAAACTTCCCCATGGATTCTCTGTTTGGAGGAGAGCAGGACATGTGCCACCTCCTCAGCAGCTGCCAGAGCAGGGTGCTCATCAGCCTGCTGCTGTCTCCCAGCACCGGGATTCCCCTGTGCCCAGAGATGAGGACCCACCTTGAGAGAGCCATCGTGGGAACAAGATGCGCCCCCAGATGAACTGCTGGCCCCTCCTGAACGGGTGCTTCCCCATGACCAGGTGGTACAGCAGGAGGCCCAGGGACCAGATGGTCGCTGCCTCGCCGTGGTAGTGTTGGTGGTGGATCCACTCTGGTGGGCTGTAGGGCAGGGTTCCTATGGAACACAGACGGAGTTCATCAGGGGATGCTGCAACTCCTAAAGCCTCGCCCCGGCATCCCTGGGCGTGTGGGGGCTGGCCCCCTCCCGCCCCCACCCAAAAGCAACTTGGCTCAAGAAATAACGCTGCTCCTAGCAGCGAGAGGGGGAAGCCGCGGTGCTACAGCCAGGCTGGGCCGTGAGATGCCCAGGAACATCCCCTGAGAGGGCTCACCTGCAAATTGCCTGTAGGCTGTGTCTTGGAGGAAGGCGCCGCAGCCAAAGTCGATCAGTTTGAGCTGCCCGGTGGCCAGGTCGAGCAGGATGTTCTCGGGCTTGATGTCGCGGTGCAGGACCCCGCAGCTGGTGCAGTGCCGCACGGCCGCCAGCACCTGGCGGAACAGCCCCCGCGCCTCCTCCTCCGGCAGGAACCTCCGCTCCGCCAGGAAACCCGAGAGGTCCTGGCACCGCTCCGGACGCTCCAGCACCAACAGGAAGCTGTTGGGGAGCTCAACCCACTCCAGCAGCTGAATGATGCCACCACATCCAGAGGACAGCCTGTCCAGCAGCACGATTTCCAGGGGCGCACGGGCGCCGTTGGGCTGCCGAAGGACCACGATGCCGTCAGTGGGGCTGAGGCTGTGCCAGGGCTCGGGAACCCCTCACCCAGCCCCGGATGCTCTGGGCCCCCCGCTCAGCCCACGCCCGCTCTCCCTGCAGGGCTCCCGCCGGCTCTTCCCCTGCCGGGCCCCAGCTTCTCCCGCCGGCCCCGCTCACTCACCAGCTCGCCCCAGTGCTGGACGCGGGCCCGGGGCACGCATTTGATGGCCACCTGCGAGCAAAGGCCAGCAGCGGGCTCAGCTCGCCGCCTGCCCCGCCGCGCCCCGATCTTCTCCTCCTCCTCCTCCGCCCTCCTCCTCCTCCGCCCGCCGCCAGCCCCGCCGCTCACCGGGGCGCCGTCCGAGAGCCGCGTCCCCGAGTAGACGCTGCCGAAGCCTCCGCGCCCCAGCAGCGAACCCAGCCGGTACCGGTCCTGCAGGGCTTCCCGCGCCTCCCCTGCGGGCGACACGCGGCCCTCAGCGCTCGGCCCGGGGCCAGACACGGCCCCCGAGCGCCCCCCGAGCACCCCGGGCCGGGCATCCCCACCCGCCCCGGGCCCCGGCGGCTCGAGGCCGGCGGCTGCGCTGCCGAGCGGCGGAGCTCGGGCCGGGCAAGCCGCGGCGGAGGCGGCGGGAGCGGCCGCGCCGCGTGTGTCCGCGGGGCCCGGGAGGAGCCGGGGCCGGGGCCGGGGCCGGGGCGGGGGTCGGGGTCGGGGCCGGGGCCGGGGCCGGGGCGGGGGTTGGGTTCGGGGTCGGGGCCGGGATCGGGGCCGGGGCCGGGGCCGGGGCCGGGGCCGGGGTCGGGACAGGCGCAGCCAAAGCGCAGCGATGCCGCCCTGGCCCCAGGCACTGATGCCCGCCCAGCACCGCCACAGCCAGCACTGCCAGAGCCGGGCGGAGCCCAGACCGCGGCGGGACGCCCGGGGCCGGGGGCGGGCCCGGGGCATGGCCCAGCCCTGCGGGGGGAGAGGGAGAGGCCGGGACGGGGACGCCGAGAGGGGCCGGGGGGGTCGGGAAAGGGACACCGGGAGAGGCTGCGGGACAGCGAGACAGAGTGTGGGACAGTGGGAGAGGGAGAGGAGGAACAAGAGAGGGACGGGGACGGGTCGTAGACGCCGTAGACTCGCTGCTGCCGCTGCTGCTGCCGCTGCCGCCGCTGCAACTGGAGCCCTGGGGCCGTTTGTCCGCGTGTCCGTTCCACGCTCCAGCCCCGCGCTCCCCGGGGGCAGCCCGCGAGCCGCTCCAAACACGGCAACTTGGCCGTGCTGAGCCCAGATCCAGAGGCCTGACTCCTGCGCCGTGGCAGAGGAATTCCCTCGGTCGCTGCTGTGCATTGTCCCTGCTGAGGGTCAGACACTGTCAGGACACATTCCCTGGTTGTAGGATTCGTGCCCGACCCAAGCACGACGCTTATGTCTCCAGCGTTACTTTGCAGCAAAAACAGGGGAAGGCAAACTCTGTGTACGGCCCATGGTATTTTCGAGGGTCTAAAACTCACTAAGTCATTGATCTGAGAGGTGAGATCCATTTGGGATTAATGGCACGGAGAAGTAGTGCAACACGGAAAAGGGAAGCATAGAAATAAATAGAGGAAAACCTCTTGGTTTATTTCTTGCATTTTCATTTCACTTCTGGAAAGCTGTTGCAGTTTTCCAGCAACCTTCACCACAGTCCCAGCTACTCTTTTCAAGAACCTTTCGTGGAGAACGAGGTCGAGCTGCTGGCACAAGATGTGCCACCAACTGCAGCTTCTCCTGGATTTCCATACTGAGTGCAGCACGACTTTTGCAGCAAAGCAGGACAAATGTTTGGAAAACTTTACGATTTGTCCTTTCTTTTTTCCTTGTGGACTGGGGAGTTGTGCCATTGGTAAGGTTTTCCTTGTTACTGTTTTAATCCAAGAAAACAGGAGGTGGCACCAGCACTTGTTGGGAAATGCAACCCTGACTGAATCCAGAGACAGAATCTCCCTGACACTGTGTGAGCTCCCCGGGCTGGGCTCAGGTTCCTGCTGGGACTCTGCAGAGAGCTCCAGCTGGGATCAGCAGCAGCTGGAAATACCTCTGGGCATCTCCCTTTTCTGCTGCTCGGAGGAAGCAATGAAGTGAGTCAAGAAGTTCTGGTTTTTCTTTCTCCGGGTGCATTTTTGCATTTTGTTTGACACCCCAGCGGCAATTTTTGTGATGGCCTCTCTAAGTTGATTCTATTTCAGCAGCACCAGCAGCAGGGCTGTGTTGGAGCGCTGCAAATGTGGCCTGTGTGGCTTTCATTCCCCTCGACTTAGTGCCCGGGGACTTGGGAGCATTTCAATCTCTTCTTTGCACGGTGCCTGCACCAGAAAGACTGAGTTCACTGTCACAAAAGCACAGCGGGTAGCAAGGATGGAAAAAGGCAATTGCAGTTGTCCTGATAAAATCCAGTCGGCAGCCAGAGGGGTGCAGCAGCAGCCGCCATCTCCAATTGCCAAGGCAAAGGCAGCAGCAGCCTCCTGCCGTCACCTCAGGCTGAGTGAAACAGTGCTGAAAACAGCGCTGGAAGCCGACCCTTCCTTTCTCTGGAGGCTGGGTCGGGGCAGCACAGGCGGGCCCTGAGCAGTCTGGGCTGTTGGCGGGTGAGCGTTGCTCCGGTCTGCAGTGGAGCCGGACAAAGGCCTTGGAAGGCGAGGCAGGAGCAGGTGGGAAGGGGCCGGCGCTGCTGATGCTCCTGCCCGGGAGCCCCGGCTGGGCCGGGCCGGCGCCCGCTGCGCTGCGGCTCCTGCTGCTGCCAGAGCCGGGCGGGCCTCGGGGACAGGGAATGGACACGGGGGGACAGCAAAGGCCGGCGGGGCTGCGGGGATGCTGGTGCTGGGGCCAGCGCCGGCACGGAGCTTCGGCCGCAATTGACCCGGAGGGAACCGCTGGGCAAAGGCTCCATTTCAGCCTTTCTTTCCTCATGGCTGCGAAACGACCGAAATAAAAGGAGAACCAGCAGGGCCCGGCCCCTTCTCCTTCGGGAGGAGCTCCACGCCTGGGGCCGGGAGGGGCCCTGAGGGGCCGGGAGGGGCAATGAAGGGCCATGAAGGGCTGTCGGGGGCCAGGAGAGGTTCTGTGTAGCCAGGAGGGGTTTGAGGGGCCGTGAGGAGCCTCAGCCCCGGCACAGCGGGGTCCCACCGTGTCCCCAGGGCAGGGCAGCCGTGAGGGGCCGCGAGTGCAGACGTGGCAGCAGAGCGGGCTTGGGGCATCTCCGGGAGGGGATGAGAGCCTTCCCCAGCTCCAAACCACACCAAACCCACCACTAACAGGATTTCCCATCTTTAGAATCCACTGGCAACTTGGAGTCGACTGAACCGTTTAATCCCAGTGGAAAATGCAAGGGAATTTTCCTAATGACTTACATCCAGCCTTGGTTAATCGTGTCTAAGATTTAAAAATCTGACCAGTGAAAAGTAACACTAATAAATAATAAGAACAATAGCAAGAAATAAACTCCCAAATCCCAACACTCAGCACCACACCAAAATGACAAACCTCATTTTTCTTTACTAGCACAAGGTTCATGAAAACAAATCCTGTTAACTTTCTCCACCTCACATCTTCCCCACCAGACAAATGAGGCCGTTTGCAGTGTTTAATACAAGTCACAATGGAGGGCTGGAGGAAAGAACGACGAGACACTACCAATTTACATGTCAAACCCAGCGGTCCAGCTTCAAAGTGGAGAGAATAAAATGGAATGGGGGCAGAGGCTGGTCAGATGTTCCTCTAAAGGATGGCAAAATCACCTCCAAGTGAACAGGAGGGGAAAATCAATCCCTATAAACCACCCAGGGTGTTCAGGGACTCAGCTGTGAGGAGCTGGACATGGACAGAGGCATCTGGAACAGTTCTTTCCTCAGGCTGAGCTCTCCAGCCTGGCCCTGAAGTCAATCAAGTGCTTTCCCAGAGCATTCCATGGTTGCCAAGCACCCTTCAAGATGTGGCTCACAGGAGCAGAGAACCTTTCTCAAGGTTCTGAGCAGAAAAAGTGGCAAGAGATGCCCAATTCAGAGCTCTGTTTAAAAACCTGGAAAATAAAAATCAGTTGAACTCTGAAGCCCAGCGGTGGCTCCCAGAATCTCAGAGCCAAGGGAAAACGGGAAAGGCTTTTTACAAGAACCAACGCTGAAGAGCTCCAGATGAATGTGTGACATTTTGAGAGGCTTCCAATTTTCCACAGTTTTCCTTGAATTGTTGAAATTGATTTTGCCTTTGCCTCCTCTTGCACTAAAGGAGCCTCATTTCAGCAGCCAGGAAGGCAAAGCTCATTCCTGGCCCTGGCTGCTGCTGTCCGTGCAGCATTTCCATCCCTCCCGTGGCCTCTTCCCTCAGGATCCCCAGCAGCAGCAGCTGCCGGAGCAGCACATGGAAGCTGCAGATGGAAGTGCTGCCCACCCCAGCCTGAAGCTGCACAAGGATCCTGCTGCCAGGAACCCCAATATTCCCTCCCAGGGGCCCTGCAAACAGTCACCAATTTTCAGAAGAGCAGTGTGGACAGCAGCTGCACCTGGCCGTTATCCTCTATGAAAGGAAGAAAAAAAGACCTCAGCATCGGCTGCTCGGGGCTCAGCTGGGCGTGAGCCTGCAAACCCACAGGGCACCAAGTGTTTGGTGGGCACACAGTGGCCGTGGCTGGGGGCACAGAGCCTTGCATGGTCAGAGAGTGGCAGGAGCACCGCAACCAGCTGCAGGGCGACAGGGCTGGGTCTCAGCATGTCCTTGTCCAAAACTGCAAACCTGAGTATCACGGCCGTCATCCTGACTGACTGTTCATCTGTGTCCCGCAGGAGCTCCACAAAATGTTCAGGCAGGGGCCACACTTTTTTGGTCTGTGAAGAGCACAAGTCGTGAAACGCCGCCCTGGTGCCAACAGGGCCCAGAGGCCAAAGGCCTGTCCCGAGGTACTCGGGCAGCCGAACCAGGAGGCAGGAGAGCTGGGAGCAGCTGCCTGAGCTCTCGAAGCCCAGCCAAGCCCAAGCGACTGCATTCCCCAGCTCAGCTCCAGCCACTGCCCCCTTGTCACCATTGAGGGAGGAATCCTCAGTGAGCTCGAGAAGGGCCCTGAGCGCAAGGTTACACCTTTCCCTGCACTCACTCCGCAGGTGCTTTGGGGGAGCGCCAGAGCAGCCGGCTGGCAGGAACATGGCAGCTCCCCAGGGGCTGCTTGTGGCCTCTGACACCCAATTCCTCAGGGCTTCCCACCAGCCCAGCCCCTCAGAGTCTCCCCCAGCCCGGCCAGCCTGCCCGGCAGCAGAGGCGCAGCCCCACAGCAGCTCCAGAGGAGCCCGACCAAGAGGCACCGCGGAGCCCTCAGCAATCCGGCCAGCAGCACACGGGCAGGAGGACACAGACGGCGGTTCCTGGCTGGCACAGGGCTTGTGGCCATCTCCAGGCTCCGGCCTCGCAGGGATGCCCACAGCTCCGGCCCCCGCCCACGCGCTCTCTCGGCAGTGCAAAGGCTTCCGCAGGACCACTGAGGGCCGAGGGGCTTCTGGCCATTTTCCCTGCAAGGCTGCACGCCTGGGCAGCTTGCTGAGCACAAAGCACCCTTTTCCCCCTCTTCCCCTGTGCACCCAGGGCAGCAAAAGAAAAATCCTGGGAGTCCGTGTATTGTAACACATATCCTATATTTATATACTGAAGAAAAAAAAGAAGAAAAGAAGAATCCTGTAGAAGAAGAAAATCCCCGCTGGCTCAGTTGGCCCCAGCAGACAGAGTGTCCTAGATCAGCTCTCCGCAGAGCTCCAGCAGCACAGCCAGCCCAGGCCCGACAGTCGAGGCCGTGTCTTCCGTGCCCTGCGGAGCTGATCTCGCAGCTTCCACAGGATGGAGTACGGAGCTCTCTGGACTGCCCGGAGGACCAAGGCTGTTTCAATGGCCAGGTTTCTGATGGCAGGGCTGCTGTCATCTGCCGTGTCTTCAAGGGCTGCAAGACAGAGGAACACGGGGCCATAGCCCTGATCAGCAGGGACCCGAGGAGAGCCCCCTGCCAGGGCCAGCCCAGCCCGCTCTTGCCATGGCCACGAGGGAGCAGGGACCAAGGGGATTGAAACATTAATTTTGAAGAATTACAGACTTTATACTGGATATTGCTGAAGTAAGACAGATAGACTTCCCTTTTGATAAGCAGAAGCCGGATTTAAGGAACTGATAAATCATGGGGCCTGTCAACTTATGTTTGTGTATTCTGACTAATCAATAGGCTTCAAGAAGCACAGTAAATTCATAAATGAAATACTCCTGGGAAAACGGGATTCAGTCGTCACGCAACACTAAAAGGTTAAAAAGTCAAAGCGAAGAAGACTCACTTACTTCATCATTTTGAGACCCCGCCCCATAAAAAAGACCACCGACCCATTTCAAAGAACAAACCACGCATGCTTAATAGCTTTTGGCTAATTACCATAGGAAGTGGGGAATGGGAGGTACTGAAGTCATGAATATACATTTGTGTTTTGGGTATTCAATCCTTCTGTACATAAAAAGACCCTGTGATCTTCTGTGAGCGCGCGTGTGTTCGGGAGCTATCCCGCACGCTGTCTGGCGTCGTAATTAAACATACACTTTCTAACTCTAAACTGCTGGAGAGTCTTTTGTCCGTCATTGTTGGATATCGGCATTAGGGCGATATTCCTATTTTTTTAATAATTCAATAGAACACCCCAAATTGCCCAATTTGGACCCCAAATTTCCAAGAATTAGCTGTATAGAGCCAAAAATTCACAAAAATTTCCTTTATGGACCCCAGAACTCCACTATAGAGATGCCAAGACTCCCCCAGACCCCCTTACATCCCATGTAGAGAACCCCAGATCCCCTATAGGATCCCCCAGGCGCCCCCGGACCCTCTATCGAGCCCCTACATATCCCCTCAGACCCCCCTGGGGACCTCCAGACCCCCCCAGACCCCCCAAATCCCCCACAGGGACCCACAGACACCCCCAGACCTCTCCGGACCCGCTACAGGCTCCCGCTGAGCCCTAGAGATCCCCTACAGACCCCCCAAATCCCCCAAAACGCCACAGAGACCCCCCAAATCCCCCACAGACACCCAGACCCCATTTAGGGACGCCCGGACCCCCTTTACGGACCCCGCTGGACCCTCTACAGAGCCCCCAGACCCCGATAGAGCCCTGAGACCCGCCCAGCCCCCTTTAGGGACGCCCAGACCGCCCTAAATCCCCTATGGACCCCCTTAAACCCCTTACAGACCACCCACTAAACCCCCTAAAGACACCCCCAGGTCCCCCCAGACCCCTATAGATCCCCTAGAGATCCCCTACAGATCCCCTATAGATCCCCTCTAGATCCCCCATGCCCCCACCGCAGGTCTCGGACACGCCGGAGCCGGCTCGGGGGACCGGGAACAAAGATGGCGGCGCCCGGGGGAAGCCACTTCTGGGTCATCTGCGCATGCGCTCGAGGGAACGCGCCAGCAGATGGGCGGGGTCCAAGGAAAAAGAGGCGTGGCCAATGAAAGGGCGGGGAACGAATGGAACGAGGCGGGGTCAGAGAAAGGGCGGGAACTGGGAGGGGAAAGGGGCGGGGTCCAGGAAACGGCGGGAATTCTGAGGGGGAATGGGCGGGGTCAAGGGAACGCGCGGTCCTAAAAGGGCCCGGTTTGGCTTAAAATCACCCAAAAGACCCTAAAATCTCCGGCACCGAGACCGAAACCAGCACCAGAAACGGCACCAGCACCGAGACTGAGACCGACACCGGAACCGAGACCGGCACCGCTCCGGGACCGGCACTGTGGGACCGACACCGAAACCGGCACCAGAACTGGTACCGGAACCAAGACTGAGACCGACACCGACACTGACACTGGGACCGGCGCCGGGAGCGCTTCGGAACCGGCACCGGCACCAGGACTGCTCCAGGACTGCGGCCAGAACCCAGACCGGGAGCGCTCCGGGATCGAGACCGAGACCGGCACCGGAACCAGCACCGAGACTGGCACCGCACCGGGACCAAGACTGGGATTGGCACTGGGAGCACTCCGGGACCAAAAACGGCACCGGCACCGCTCCGACACCGAGACTGAGACCAGGACTGAAACTGGAACCGGCACTGGCACCGAGACTGGCACCGCTCCGGGGTCGAGATCGGCACCGCGACCGGAATCAGCACCGGGAGCGCTCCGGGACCGAGACTGAGACCGAGGCCGAAACAGGGACCGGGATCGGACCCGGAATCGCTCCGGGATCGGCTCCAGGATCGCTCCGGGACCGCCGCGTTCGTTCTGGGGAGTTTTGGCCGCGCCCCCGGGCGGGACTGGGAGGGACGGGGAGGTTGCCCTGGGCCGGGCGGGACCGCCTCGGTTCGCATCGTTCCGAGGCGGCCACCCCGGTCCAGATGATCCCAGTCTCTATGGTTCTGATCCAGATGGTCCAGCCTGTGAAATCCCAGTCCATGTGATCCCAGTCCATGTGATCAAGAACTCTCCAAGTTTGATTTACTATCAAACCACATCCCACCCACCCAGCCCCACACAATCCCGATCCCAACATCCGCCCACAAAAATATCCCCAAACCAACTGTTCCATTTAGAGTTGTAACCCGTTCATTCTTATCCCATCCCCACTCACGTGGACCACCATGATACCCTGAGGTTGCCAGGTTCAGGTGACGACTTCTGGGATGTGATTCTTGAGTACTGGTATATCTAACAGTGTCTTCAGACCACGGCCACTCAGCTGGCTCCTGGCCATGGGAGTGTGGCAGGATACAGAGAAGTATTAATAATGTTAACATGGTTATTTTGTTTTCATGTCACTTGAAGTGTCCCCTCGGAGTTCTCCTGCAATAGCAAAACACAGAAAAATCTGCCACCTAAGGGCAGAACATTAAAATGATGGAATTATCCAGCGGGTATTTATCCGATGTTCTTTTCCTAAGGCATCAGATGCTATCCACGCAACTTTATTCAGAGAAGTTTTCAACACAAGTGGTACTTCTCCCACCGTAGGGAGGTCTACCAAAACAGGGTGTCCCGGGTCATGAACTGGATTTTCGGGATCATTTGGTCCTCTTTGTGAGGAGATTAAGCTCAGAGGATTTGGGCAAAAAGCAGTAATTTTGGGGCACCCATTTACCCCCCATCTTTCATTTTCACTTTGCACCGCTTTATGCAACCGGCCATCCCAGCCTCCCTCTTGTGGTTTCAGAAGTCGTTTTAAAAGACCGTTAGTCCTTTCTACAATTCCGTTAGCTTGAGGGTAATAGGGAGTGTGAAAAGACCATTTTATCCCTTCACCTTTTGCCCATTCCTGTACTACTTTAGCAGTAAAGTGTGACCCATTATCAGATTGAATTTCCTGTGGTTTTGGGAAAGTCCCGAACCATATCTGCAATGCTTTAACAGTGTTTTCCCCTGTAGCCCTTTTAAATGCCTCGGCTTGAACTGATCCAGGTGTAATCTCAACCCCCACTAACACAAAATGTTTACCTCCTGATTGCTTAAAGGGACCCATGTAATCTACCTGCCATGCATCCCATAAGCCTTTACCTGTCCTCAAGTGTAGTGGGTCATCCTCTAAAGGATGTCTTTCTAGCCGTTTGCGACGCTGCTCACGGGCTGAAATGCAGGTGTTACACATTTCTCTGGTAACGGGCCAAGCCCGGGCATGAGCTTCCTGGTATAAATCTTTTGTACCTGTGTGTTGTCGTTTTACATGCAGCCATTCTAATAAGTGCTCCCAATCTTCAGTGATTTCATCCTTTTTCAGAGGACTTAATTTTGCTAATTCATCAGCTCTGTTATTCCATTCTCCTGCTGGATTATCATCTGTCTGGTGAGAGGCTACCCACCCTACAGCAAAATTCCCTTGACTTGCAATTTGTAAAATTTCTTGCCACTTTTCTTTCTGCCACACTGGAATTCTGTTAACTTCCCAATCATTCTGTTGCCAGAAAGGCAGCCGTTCAGTGCAGCCCTTATATACAGCATAGGAGTCAGTGTAAATACAGACAAGAGAGGTGTTTTGTGCCTCCCTCTGGAAAACACTCCAAACAGCTCTAAGTTCCCCAATTCGGGCACTGCCTTCCCCTTCTGTAATGATCCGCTCTGCAGAAGAAGTGTGCAAAGCTACAGCTCTGTATTTCCACACTTTTCCTTCACGCTTAGCTGAGGCCTCAGTAAACCATGAATGTGCTGTTTGCTCAGGGGAGAAGGGAGGGGCTATTTTAAGAACTGAGGCAGGTTTGTCTTGGCTGCTATTCAGATTCTCTGTGTCTTGTATTGGTAAATTTTTCACAGCGCCTTCAGTAATTGAAAAGATGTTATTAGAATGCTCTATTTGTGCATACCATTTCCTTACTGAGGCTCGTTGTGCTACCCCTTCAGGAGGTGGAGTCCCTGTGATCACTATTTTAATGACTTTAAAGGGACCTCTCAACACAATTGGTTGTTTTCTTGTGATTTTTTCTACTTCTATGAGAGCTTGGGTAACAACAAATAAGCCTTTCTCCCAAGTTGTAAATCTTTTTTCAGCATCTTTCAAGCCACGGGAGTAGAAGCTAACAGGTCTGATTGGGCCTTCAGGACCCCTTTGCCATATATGTACTGACAATCCTGAGGTAGCAAATCCCCATTCTACCTGAAAAGGATCTGCTGGGTGGATAGGGCCTAGGGCCTGATGAGCTGTGGCTTCAAAAATCAACAATTGTAATGCTTCTTCCTGAGAAGGGCTCCAGTCCCATTTTACTCCCTTTCTCAACAAATCATCAAGAGGTCTGGCAATAATTGAAAAATCTGGAATGTGTTTTCTCCAAAATACCAATAGTCCTAGAGCTTGTTGGAGTTCTTTTCTAGATTCAGGCATCTTGATTTGATCTAAAGAAGTTAGGGTGTCTGGTGGGATGCATGTCATACCTCCTTTCCACCAGATGCCTCAAATTTTCACTTCTTGAGAAGGTTTTTGTATTTTTCTGAGGGGATCTGCAAACCAAGGCTTTCTAAGTGGGAAATTATTTTCTGTTGAACATCCTCCACTACTTCTTTTTCTTCCCCTCCCACTAAAATATCATCTATGGACTGGTAAACAGCTACAGTGTCAGGTTTAGATAGTTCTTCTAATTCTTGGGCTAAAGCATGGTGGGCTAAAGTGGGGGAGTGTCGCTACCCTTGGGGTAGACGTGTGAAGGTATATTGCTGTCCCTCCCATGTAAAGGCAAAACGGTCCATATCTTCTTGTTGTATGGGTATCATGAAAAACATGTCTTTAACATCTATTGTTGCCGTAATAGAGTGAGCTTTCTCCTGAATTGATATTATTAATTCAGCTGTATTTGGGACCGCTGCTGTAAGAGGGTCTGTGTTGGCATTAAGCCGTCTGTAATCAACTGTCAGTCTCCACTTTCCATTGGGTTTTTTAACTGGCCAGATTGGTGAGTTAAAAGGGCTGTGAGTGTTAACAATTAGTCCTTGATCTTTCAATTCCTGAATGACTGGCTTGATGCCATCTTTAGCACCAGAGGGTAAAGGATATTGTTTCACAGAAGGGATTTTGCTGAACGGTAGGGAAGGAGCTGTTTGTAGCAGCCTGATGTTAAGGCTGGGAGCTCCGAAAGACCAGAGAAAGCCTTCTGAGTCTTCCCATTGTCTCCCAGCAAGTATATCCATCCCTAACAAACTGTCAGGAATGTTTCCGATGACCATTTGGACAGCTATTGGGTTGTCTTCTCCGGGCAGTGTGAGTTTTACTAGAGCGATACTCATAGACTCTGTAGTTCCTAGGGCATTTAAAACACAACATGGTTTTTTGCTGGGAACAAGCCCACACTTTTGGGCGTGTGTGATTTTCAATGCACTGATTTGGGCCCCTGTGTCCACAACAAAAGTTATTAATATTTGTTTGGGGCCAACTATTGCTGTAATCAATATGTCCCCTGTTCTCGGGTCCTTTGTGAGCTTCCTCAAAAACATCCAGTCTCCGTTTCTTCGCTCACTATCGAGAAACGGAGTTTCTAGTTTAAAGGAGGTTGGTGTGTTTCACTTCCCTGAAGCAGGGAGAGAGCATGCTGTGTCTCATTGCTTAAAACCTGTGTTGGGGAATGTTGTGGCTGGTTGCCCAAGGCTTGTGGAAGAGGAGGTGCACTGGGTTGTTGGTTGGATGATTCCCACACAATAGGTTTGGGACAGGGCCAATTGGAAATTATTTTAGCCAATTTATCATACGGCAATTTATCCATTACTTCTCGTGGAACTCCCCTTTTCAGCCCTAGCAACCACAGCTGCTGCCGTCTGGAAATTTGTTTTCCCTTTTCTGGTTTTTCATTAGGAGAAGCAATGTGCCTGACTCCTCTGGGTTTTTCTGGTTTGTCCTCTGAGTACTTCACTGGTCCATATTTTCTACTGTAATTTACTAACTCCTCTGCTACCTCACTCCATGTCCAAAGTTTATAACTGCTGTTAGATTGTGTGCTAGGAGTTGTAAAAGGTGAGGAGTCAGTGGAGTCAGTGGAACCAGTTTGATCTCTTGTGTGTCCGAGAAATCTTTCAAGTCTATCTACCGAGGAGATAGATGCTATTGTTTTTTGAAGAAAAATTGCTGTTGGTTTAAGAGACTCTGGCAAACCTCGAATGAAGGGGGTCATAATCTCAGGTTTGACAGGCTGTTGCATTGGCGACTCATAGCCAGAGATTAATTTTCTTTCCTGTATCATTTGCAAGCATGCAGCTTTGTGTATGTTTTCTAGGAGTTGGTCTGAGGTGCCGACTCTTGCCAGAGGGTCGCCCATCTCTAGGGGGTTTAACCCCCCTGCCCAGTGAGCTGCACACTGTGTCAGGGAGCATGGAGCATGTGTGTTTCCTGTTGTTAAGAAAACTCCATGTCCCCAGTAGCCACTTGCTTCCTGTTCACTTAATTTAATTTGGTCGCCCCCTGTGAGGGAAACTCTGAAAACATACTCCATCTCCGATTCACTAGAGAGGCGGGAGTATTCTTTCTTTAATTTAGCTAATTCAGTGGCTGTGTATGGTATTTCTTTGGTGGTTATGTGGGGATCATGATCCTCTTCATTTATATAATTATATTCGGTTTTAATGAGAGGTCTCAAGTTGGAATAACAGTGCTCCCCACAATTTTGCATGTGTACTAATTCTTTCTGAGGGTATATTTGTTTCATTTTGTATGTCTCCTTTCCTTCTATTTCTGTGGGTAAATCTGCAGATTTTAAATTTTTGCTTCGCTCTTCTGCAAGAGAAATCTGCAGCAAATAATTCTGATTTCTTTCCTGTTCTAATTGTTTTTGCAAAGCTTCTACCAAATTCTGCAGGGATTCTATGACTGCTTTTTCTTCACTTACCCGTTCAAAACGGGTTTCTATGGCTGCCGAAAGACAGGCCCCCAAAACTGAGCAAAGAATGGTTTTATTTCTGCCCAGTTTGTATCTAGCATCATGTTGCAAAGAATATATTCTATCTACAATCTTTTCAAAGTTAAACCAATTATTCTGTGCCCACCTTTCTCCGTCTGGAGAAGGTCTAGCACCATGTTTGGCTAGCAAAGCATAAAATGCGTTCTTATCTTTTTCACTCATTTTGTGCAGGGACCAAAACCACTCTCAGGGAGGTACACTTAAAGTTACACCGAAGGCACAGCTAAAACTGTGTTTCCCTTTGCTTCCCTGGAATGGGCGAGGAGACCAAAACTGCCTGGGAGGTTCACCTTAGTTCCAAAGAGTTGTCTCCTCAACTACACCAAGCAGCCCAAAACACACAAAAACTAACTACAGTCCCATCTTTTGCACAATGAGATCCTTTTGTGAAATCCTGATGACAGGGAGTGCTATACACCTGGGTGTGTACAGTGTGCGGGAATTTTCCCTGGCCCCCCTTGCTTTCTAACAGCGCTCACCCAAGTGGCGTGCTAGGTGCGGCTGAGACGAGGGTCCTTCCCCTGTTACAAGCTATACAAAACCCGCAACCCCTCTGTCCATCAAGATCCTGACCGTGACGCCCATTTCATGTCAGGGTCCACAAATATATGCAGGGAACCTGATGGTTTATTTTAGGGATCTCAGAGCGCAAAAGACACAGCAGGGAACAACTCAGTTTACTCCATCAAAAATGCACCTTTATTTAGTGCCAACAAATGCCATAGTGGGGAGAGAAATAAAAAATAGTAGGAAAGAGAGAGAAAGAGGGGAAGGGGATTATAGCTATGAACGTGGAGGGTCGAGTCTTCGACGCCTAACGATGCCTATAGACGCGATCTTCTCCAGTGGGGTGATCACAAAAGTGAGCGGGGGTCTCCGGAGGTTTTATAGGTTGGTCAAAGCGGGAAGCAAAGCAAGGGGCACAGAGCCAAAGCAGGAACCAGCTGTGTAAAGGCTGAGTGCTCAGGAACAAGCTGCAAACCGTACCTCCAGTACGGACAGACCAGTTTGGACAGGCAGCCTTGGCTCAGTCCACTGTGACCAGTTCCATTGTTCTTGCACTCCGCTCTCATGGAGATGCATACCAGTCCTCCGAGACTTGGCAAGCGTTCCACCTCAGCCAGGCCAGGGGCTGCTTTCAGAGCCTGGGGTCTCAGTCCTCAATCATTGGAGACAGTCGTGAGGCATATCACATCCTTGGACAGACTCTGACAGCTTCCTGTCATGGGCAGAGTGGGAGCTTCAGGCAAAAGCTTCATTTCTTCACTGGAGAAACTCCTGCTGAGTCATGAGGTGGAGAAATGACACCCAACAGACACCATGGATCCTCAAACCCCTCCAGGATGCCTGACTTTTCAAATTCCATCTAAGAGAGGAGACTGGGAGTGGCTGGATCCAATCCTAGTCCCAGACTTTGTCAAAGGTTTACGTATAAAAGACTGGACAGGTGGAATTGAACTGCAATGCAATTTGTCCCCCAGGATTACCGATTCAATACCAGATATATTTCCATAAATGCAGCTATGATTGATTCTGATCAGGATTAGACAGAAAGATTTATTTACACAACAGAGCAAATAGAAAAAAGAGAGTTATTTACTCCACAGTATAGGAGCTGTAACAATTATATAGAATATAGTGCTCTAGGAAGCAATTTTGAAGTAAACAGGGCCTTGTTGGACTTGTTTGAGCCCATTCCAGGCAGAGCCTCCTGCTCCATGAGGAACTGCCTTTCCTGTGCCATGACCAGGGCAGGTCCCGCTGCAGGAAAAGCCCCAGGCCAAGCCAACACAACGAAGGGCTCGGGCACAAGTGCAGAGTGCCGTGCTGGGAGCTGTGCCAGGGAGAGCCTGAGGCACCAAAGGCACCTTGGCAGCAGCAGCTGCTTCCAGGCCATGGCCAGAAGCCTCCCTTGGCAGCCCGGCCTGCTGGCCCCCACTGCACAGCTGCTGCTTCAGGGCTCATTTCTGCCTGGGCTCTGCCCCAGCCCGCAGAGTGACACCTCAGCCCTGACTCTGGCACAGCCGCTGTGCCCGAGCCCTGCAAAGCCTCAAGGTCACCTGTGCCTCCCTGGCTCTGGCAGCCCCTGGGGCAGGGGGGGAAAGGCCAGAGAAGGGGCTGGCTTTGGCTGCTGGATGTGGGCTCCAGCAGAGACAAGGAGGAGTCAAGGGAGTGGATGGAGTCCAGCCAGCAGCCCCTTCTCCCCATGCAATCCTGGAATGGTTGGGATGGGAAGAGCTCTGCAGTGCTCATCTCATCCAAACGCCTGCGATGAGCAGGGACATCTTTCACCGGATCAGGTTTTTCAGAGCCCTGTCCCAGCTGGACCTGAATGTTTCCAGGGAGGGGGCATTGACCAGCTCTCTGGGAAAGCCTGTCCTGGTGGATCACCAGCCTCATCCTCAGAAATTTCTTCCTTATCTCTCCGCATCTGAACCTCCCTTCCTTCAGTTTAAAACCAGCACCCTTTGTCCTATTGGGACAGGCCCTCCTAAAACCTTTGTCCACCATTGCATTCCCAATGAGCCAGGTTTCCGTGGCAATTGCCGGGACAGGTGACCCAGGTGTGCTGTCCCAGTGAGGGCTGCCATGGAACCAGTGCCCAGCACTGCCCCTTTCTGCCTGGCTGAGCTGCCTTTGGCCCTGGCAGCGGCGTTTGCTGCTGGTTCCGCGGCGCCTGAGCAGCCGGCGCGGCACAGGGCAGGTGGCCGTGGCACAGCCCCCAGCAAGGGATCCCCTCTGGCTCTGGCCACTGACACCAGCCCTGGGCAAGGGGCCCAGGCACTGGGCTCAGGCCAGTGTCCGTGGCCACAGCCCCTTGCCATGGCCCCGGGCAGCTTGGGATGATGATCCAGCCTCCCTCCTGGCCCAGGCCTGGGCTGCAGCGCCCTTCCCCACAGCCTGTGTGCACAGAAGCACTTCCAGGGCTCTCTGCATTTCCCTTGCCCTCACTCTTGCCTCACTCACACACCTCCCAACAACCCACCTGGAGCTTTGACTTGCAAGGAGTTCAAAGCTTGTCTGTCCTTGAGGAGTTGGTCTAATTCTGCCTCCAGCCGACTCTAAATTTTTGTTTATCGTACATCTTCGTTGGTGTCTAAAACATTCCTTGCATGGTTCTGCCTTGGGGAAGGGGAACCTCCTTGGTGACACCTTGGGCTTGCCACAAATTGAGGAGATTGTTTGGAACTTAGGAGGTTTTGATTGCTAAGAAAGGAAGAAAACCTCTCTTTGTCTGAGTGAACCCAGTTCTCTGAGCAAAGCAGGTCCCAGGTGAGTGAGGAGAGGCAGGATGGGGTTAGGGAATGTGGAGCATGGTTGTCCAAAGTGGATCAGACCTCAAGGCACAGCTCCTCTGACCAGGCCAGACTTCCTTAGGAGAGACCCTGGATCAGTATCAGTCACTTGAATGCTGCAATGACCTCTGCTCTCAAGAGAAAAATACCCCCTTTGAAAAGAAGAGTGTTGATTCCTCTTTGAACTATTTCTCCATAACTCTAGGAGAAAAGACTTCCTAAGGAACTGCACCAGGCCAGAAGGAAATAAAGGCACAGCCGTGGTTTGTCAGGACTTGCTTTCTCCTAATGAGCCCAGTGATGCATTTGGTGCTGAGCCCTGGAACCTCAGGGCCTGAGAAGAGATTCCACAAACCTTTCCAGGAGTCAGAGTCAGAGGAAAAACCCAAAGTGTCTGGAAGCATTAAAGGGTCACCCTGAGGTCCATCCCCAACACAGGTTCCTCATGGAGTCCTTGGAGGAGAGAATTGGAGGCCAGGATTGCACCAAAACCTCTCAGAGACTCAGTGTGGGAAGGAAAAACCCAAAGTACCTTAAACACCCTGAGTATCTCAAAGCATGAATGAGCCCCACTGAGTGTCAATTCACAGCTCTCAAGGGACTCCTTAAAGCAGATAATTGGGGCCATGATTGCACAAACCTCTCAGAGACTCAGTGGCAAAAAGAAGTGCTTAAATGACCCCGATTACCTTGAAGCATGAATGAGCTCCACCGAGTGTTGTTACTGAGTAAAAATCTCAAGGGACTGATTAGAGCAAATAATTGGAGGCCGCGAGTGCACAAACCTCTCAGACTCAGTGTCAAAAAAAAGTCCTTGAATAAACCTTGAGTAGCCGGAATTACTGATGAGCCCCACTGAGTGCTTTTACTGATTGAGAATCTCAAAGGACTTGTTACAGTAGATAATTTGGGCAACAATGGCACAAACCTTTCACAAAGTCAGTTTTAAAAGGGAAGCATCAAGTACCTTTAAAAACCTGAAGTGCTTTGAAGCATTAATGAGTGCACTGAGTGTCATTACTGACAAAGCCTCTCAAGGGACTAATTAAAGCAGATAACTGGAGGCCGTGATTGCACAAACCTCTCTGAGACTCCAAGGCAAAAGCAAAGCCCTAAGTCCTTTGAAAAGCCTGCGGTCCCTGGGAGCATTAAGGAGCCCCCAGGGCCATTCCTGACCAAGGCTCCCCAGGGACTCCTTCCAGCACATCCTTGAGGCCACTGGGATGGGAGGGGGATGCTGAGGGCAGGACAAGGGGCTGACAGTGCCCAGGCTTGCTGGGGCTGTGCCAGGAGGCCCCAGGGCCTCAGGACAAGGTGACTCCTCACGGCCCTTGGTGGCACAGAGGCTGCTGTGGCCCAGGGCACCAAGACTTGGCTTCTCTTTGTCCCCACGTGTCATCACTGCCTGCAGTTCTCTGCTCTGGCTGGGGCCTGGGGACACTTTCTCTGTCGTGTCCCTCAGCGGGACCCAGTAAAACTTCAAGAAACTTTGGAGCTGGATTCTGACTTTGAATTCTTGAGAGGTTTCTCCAGCTCCCTCTCAGGGACTGATGTTCAGGGCCTCAGCACAAGCCTGGAGAGGGTCACTCAAGCCCTTGTGCCGTGTCTGCGCTGCTGAGCTGGGCCGGGCTCCTGGCACAGAGGCAGCTCCTGGCAAGGGCAGCGCTGCAGAGAGACAGCTCTGCCCAGGAGCAGCTCCTGTGCCCAGCCCAGCAGGGCTGGGGCACTGCCTGCAGCCACCCCGGGCACAGCACACAGGCACAGAGGGCTTCAACTCAGCCTGGGCTGGCAGCACAGAGCAGAGCTCACTGAGGGCTCACTGGGGGACAAATCCTCGCAGCGTTAGGAAGAGTCACTCCCAGGCTGGGGGAAGAGAAGCTGCAGCTCCTGCAGGGATCTCCTGAAGCTGGCACATCCCACAGCTTTAAGGCCCTTCCAGGAGGACTCTCAGCGTGGCTGCAGAGCAGGCATGTGGCCCCAGGGCAGGGCTGGGTGTCCCTGCTGCAGCCCCCGAGGCACAGCACAGGGCAGCTCCCTGTTGCCGGGCTCTGCTGCAGGGCTGAGCAGCCGGGGCTGCAGCCAGGGGTGCCCAGGGCTGTCGTGCAGAGCAGGGTCCTGCAGCCCAGGGCGCTGCGCTGGGCCAGGGACCCTGCTGCCTGCCAGGGACAGCTCTCAGCTGGCCCGGGGAGCTGCTGCCAGCGCTGGGGAGAAGCTGTGGGGGGAAGGAGCCGCCCTGAGCAGGGCAGGTGCTGCTGCTGAGAGGGGCTGTGTGGGGCAGGGCTGCTCCCAGCTCCAGACCAGCCTGGGCACAGCTCCGGAGGACACTTGCCAAAGGAAGCTAAGCCTGGTATTGCTGCAAAGACCAGGAACTTTCCTGAGAGTGTTTTCAATTTCCTGCTTGGAGAAGGATGGGAAAGTTGGGGTGATGACAAAAACATTTTTGCTTTTGATGCATTTTTCATTTATTCGTAGCTCTGTTAACTACTGTTAACTACTATTATGTAGTTATAAAACTATTATCTTTAATCAACTCTATTCAACTACTATGACTCTATTCAACTACTTTTATATACTTGTATTACTATAATCTTTAATTAACTCTACAACATTTCCTACCCTTTATCTTAGATTTTAGAACAATAAGCTTCAAAATATATTCCTGAAATACTGCCCAGTCTTATTGTCAGGAAGTGGACCTACAAGATGAACATTTTGTTTTCAAACCAGAGTGTGAGCAGTCAGAAAAAAAAGTGGCACAAAGAAGCCCTTGGACCTACTCCAATGGGTTGACCCAGGGGTTTGTAGCTGTGGATACTGAATTTCCTATTTGATGTTTCTGTTAAATATCCTAATTAATCAATCTCTAATAAATTGTTGAAATCAGGGGCTGGGTGTTCCTCATTCCCACTGAGACACCTGGAAGTTTCCAAGAAAGGTCTGGTTTTTACTTCACTGTTGTAACGCTGTTGCAAGAGGTTTTTTTTCTCTTCTGATTATAGGCAAAAGAGGATGAGTGAAGCAGAACAGGAATTGTAATCACAGAACCACAGAACATTCTGAGTTGAAAGGGACACCTAGGATCATCAGAGTCATGTTTAATCATTTACAGAGACTCCTGATTTGTAACTTTGGGTGGTCAGTCTCTCTGCTGGGAGCCTCCTAAAGGGCCTTCAGCCACTCCTCAGCCCTCAGCAGCAGCAGCAGCATCCCCTTTGCAGGGCCCAGCAGGGCTCTCCTGAGCTGCCCTTGCCCAGCTGCAGACAGACCCTGCCCCAGGCCGGGCCCTGCAGACAGGCAGGTTTCTGTAGGGCTGGGCCCAGGGCGCAGAGGGTGGGATGGGCTCTGTGAGCACTGGCAGGGACAAGGCTCCTCTCAGGAGGGAAATGTCCAGGCCCAGGGAGAGGCTCAGGGAAGGAGAGGGGGCTGAACAGAGCAGTGCTGGGGGCAGGAGGGCACTGTGGGTGTGTGGGAGGTGCTGTGCACAGCTGGGCACGGGAACACTGTCCTGAGTGCCTGGCTGTGTCTGCCCTGCCCTCCCAGGCACAGCCCCACAACATCTTCTCTTGGTTCTGCCCTCCCCTGGTTCTGTCACTGTCATCTGGTGCTCTCAGGGAGGCTCTGGCATTTGCAGCAGCTGAGCCAGGCACTGCCCTTGGGATTCTTGCCAGGCAGCTGTGTCCATGGGAATGGGCTGTCCGAGCTTCCCTGTGAGCTGTGTGGCTGTGGGCAAAGCAGTCCATGGGAAAGGGGAATGAGCTGAGCCCCCTCCCTGAGACCCCATCATGGGCACACCCGGGGATCTCCTTGCTGCGTCCTTCCAAGCTCTGAGCTGCCCTCCTGCCTGCAGATCTGTGCCAGAGCCTCTGGCAGTTCCCTGAATGTGCCACGGGGAAGTGCAGAGATGCCACAGCTGAGGAAATGCTGTTGGGTTTGCCAAGGGAGCTGTGAGTGTCCTTGGCAGAAGGGGGTGCTGAGGACCTTGCCCAGAGACCTTTGGAGAGGGTGAGACATTCAGGGATCCCTCTGCTCTGGGCAAGGTCTGGTGCAGCAGAAATGCTGGGGATTTCTGACCTCAGTATACCAGGAATGATGTGTGGGCAGGAAAATAATGCCTATAATTCCTTCCTGTTCTCCATGCCCTTTAGAAGTGGGAGTGAAGATGGCAACAAGCCTTTCTGCATTAGGAGTGATTCCACTGACAAATCCTGAATATCCAGGCTTGTCCCTCTGCCACATGGCCAAAAACCCAGGGCAGCAGGGCAGGGACGGCTCCTGGAGAGCCCCCATGCACAGGCCTGGCTGCTCCTGGCACACTCAGACAGCACAACTGGAGCTCAGGCAGGGACCTGGGTGAAGGTTTTCCCAGAGCAGGAACAAGGGTGGGTGAATCACAGTGGGACAGTCTACAGGGAATGACCCATGTTTGGCTCAAAGCAGCCTGTCCTGACTTGTCACTGTCCTTTATCCATGAACATGTCCCCATGTGCAGCCACAGCAAATGTCCAACAGCAGCTCCATCAGCCGCTTCCCTCCTGCTGGCATTGGCAGACACGCGGCAGCTGCAGCTCCTGCACTTCTGCCTCTTCCTGGGCATCTCCCTGGCTGCCCTCCTGGGTCATGGCCTCATCATCAGTGCCATAGCTTGCGGCCACCACCTGCACAGCCCCATGTTCTTCTTCCTGCTCAACCTGGCCCTCAGCGACCTGGGCTCCATCTGCACCACTGTCCGCAAAGCCATGCACAATTCCCTCTGGGACACCAGGACCATCTCCTACACGGGAGGTGCTGCACGGCTCTTTTTCTTTCTGTTCTTCATCTCAGCAGAGTATTTGCTCCTGACCATCATGTGCTATGACCGCTATGTGTCCACCTGCAGACCCCTGCACTACGGGACCCTCCTGGGCAGCAGAGCTTGTGCCCACATGGCAGCAGCTGCCTGGGCCAGTGCCTTTCTCAATGCTCTCATGCACACGGCCAATACATTTTCCCTGCCCCTGTGCCATGGCAATGCCCTGGGCCAGTTCTTCCACGAGGTTCACCAGATCCTCAAGCTCTCCTAGTCCAACTACTGCTTCAGGGAGTTTGGGTTCATTGGTTTTTCCATCTCTTTAGGATTACGTTGTTTTGTGTTCATTGTTTTCTCCTCTGTGCAGATCTTCAGGGCCGTGCTGAGGATCCCCTCTGAGCAGGGATGACGTCACAAAGCCTTCTCCACCTGCCTCCATCACCTGGCCGTGGTCTCCCTGTTCCTCAGCACCGTCATGTTTGCTCACCTGAAGCCCCCCTCCATCTCCTCCCCATCCCCGGATCTGGCCCTGTCAGTTCTGTTCTCGCTGGTGCCTCCAGCCCTGAACCCCCTCATCTACAGCCTGAGGAAGCAGGAGCTCGAGGCTACAGAGTGGAAGACTGATGGCTGGATGGTTTCCCAAACGTTAAACTGCTGGCCAGTTTCTCAAAATCACTTGTCATAAAAGTCATTTTTGATACCTCTTGTTGCTTTACTTTGGAGGTTCTTTTCCTTTGTTTTACTTTTGTAATATTGTCCACAAAGCAGTGTCACTGTTTGTGCCATTTCTCATTTTGTTTCTCTCCACCTTCCCTGTGGCCACAGACTGTGTCAATGAGGGGCTGCACTCCTGGTGGCTTTAAAGGAACCCAAGGATCTGGCAGGCAAGTTTTCTGCAGAGATCCCCCTTTGGTTCTCTTCTCTGGATGAGAGCTGGGGGCAGATCAGTGCTGGCACAGCAGCTGTGCCCAGGAGCAGCAGCCCTTGGTGTTGGCAGCGCTGCTCCCGTGGCCCTGCCCCGCTGCCCTCCTGGCCCTGGTGTTGCTGTAGGGCCTGAGTGCTCTCGGCGCCGGGCACAGGGCTGGGGCTGGCAGTGCCGGGGCTGCAGCAGGGACAGGCCATGGGCTCCGCTGGGGCAGCGCTGACGCCTCAGGGCAGGGCCTCGCTGCTCCAGGCTCCTTGCCCAGGCTCTCTCCAGAACACGCCCAGGCCCAATGCTGTGCACGGAAAAGCCCCGTGAGCAGCCCCAGGGTGGCCGTGGGCAGGCTGGGGGCAAACAGCCCGGCTGGGGCTCTGCAGGGTCCCTGGGGGAGACGGGAAGGAGCAGCAGAGCAGGGGCTGATCCATCCCCACTGTGCTGGACACCCCCGGGCAGCGTCCCAGAGCGTCCTCATGCCCCTGCCAACAACATCCCCCCTCTGCAGCCCTGGCCTCTCTCCCAGCTCACACGGGGGCCGCATCCTTGCAGGCACAGACACGGCAGCTCTGGCTCAGGAGCCCCTGTTTGCAGTGCCCAGAGCAGGCCTGAGCACCCCCATGGTGTTGGTGTGGGGAGATGAACCTGAGGGAGCACAAATGCCATCAGCCCCTGGGGCCAGGAAGGGCTGGGGGACAGGAGGGAAACCACTCAGTTCTGTCGTGGCCTCTGAAGTCAGCCAGGAAGTTTGTTCCCATCAGCTGGGAGTTTCCTGTGCCACTGCAGATGTTGTTGCTCAGAGCCAAGCGCTGCCTGGCAGCCACCCCCAAATTGCCCTGAGCATTTCCTTTGCTTCACCCTGGCTTTCTTTTCCTGGTACAAATTTCTCCCTATTGCCCATCCCTGCTCTCTCCCCAGCAAACAGCCCATCCCTGGTTGCCCTTTCCTCTCTGGGCCCACTCCCCATTTCACTTCCTGAGATGGCATCATGGGAACATCCCTTGGGGTGCAGGATCATCCTCCAAGTGCTTCAGGAATTGTCTGCAGGCTCCTGCAGTGCCTTGTGCTGTTCCCTTGCCAGAGGCACCACAGGCCAGGGGGGCACGTGTGGGCTGCCGGGGCTGACAGCAAGGCCAGGCACACGCGAGGAATTGCTGGGCATCGCCTGCGCTGGGCAGGGCTGACTGTGCCAAAGGCCAGCTGCCCTTGGTGGCTGCAGGAAAAGTCCAGAGCCCAAAGAGCCTCCATGGCTGTGCTGGAGACCAGGGCTTGGGGAGGGAAAGGCAGGGCTGCTGCGGGATGGGCAGGGGATTGAATTCCAGCACTCATCCTGTTCTCTGATGATCCTGGCACCATGCTGGTCCCTGTTTCAGCCTGGAGCAGAGCAGATGTTTATGGGACAGGAGCCCTCTGGGGCTCTCCGGGACATGCACCTTGCAAGGTGCGCTGCTCCCCCTACAGCTGTTCTCTGAGAGATGCCAATCCCAGCTCGGCACCTCAGGGCACAAGTGGCACCGCCTGTTCATGCACACACAGCTGATGTCTGCCTGGAAAGGGGCACAGGTTTTCTTACTTGTGCATTTCATAATATACAAGCATATTTTTATTATCTGGGTCGTTTGAGTAGTTGAGGAAATGGCAAAGTTTTCCCACCAGAAATTTCCTGGATCTACTATATTCTTCTACTGATGGCATAACAAGAAATACTGCTCTTCTCTAGTTGTGTCAAAAAGATTCCGTTTATTATTTTCTTCACCTATTCCTTCTGGTGTTTCTAGCTCTCCTGTTTAAATTGCCATGACTAAGGACATTTCTTTACTAGACCAGCTGGATCTATGTCCTTCCCGAGTCTCCCTGATTTCCTCCTCCAGACACTCTCTGGTCATTCAAGTGCCTCTCAACTGACTGGTTTCATGCTTTGATCTTCAGGGAGTTACCCAATCTCTCTGAAGTTCACAGAAGTATCGTATCAGTCAACATCTTAAGTGTGTTTGTATCTATCACAGAATTTCCTTTTCGTATGCCTTTGTCGAAAACTCTTCCTGCATGGAAAGCCCTTGGGGATGGTGGACATGTCAGATGCTGCTGGGACATCACAGAGAGCTGAGGGAAGAGCTGGGATGCTTATTAAACTGTATGGTGTTCAACTTCTGTTTGTTGGCAAGAAACCTTTCTGTGCCTCTGAGTCTCACCAGGCCCGGAGCCCCAAAGGACACAAACCTGGTGAGTTGTGGTTCCCACTCCGGTGGCACTTGCACCTTGGCTCTGCACAGGAGAGCTCTTCATCCACTTGTTCTCTTTTCCTTCCTCTAGGCATGGAGGGAGCTCCTGTCTTCAGCGTGTGCAAAAAACAAATCTGGCCAGAATCGGGGCAGGGAGGCTTTGGGGAGACCTTGGGATCTGTGCTGGGCACAGGAGGTCTTTTCCATTGGTCTGAGAGTGTCTGCTGTGGAAAGTGGATGTTAATACCCAGCAGAGAAATGACTTTTGCATTTTATGGAGCTGTGCCTTCCCCTGGGTTTGTGTGCTGACAAGAAATGAACATCCCTCTGTGTCTCAGGCAGCTCCTCCAAGGAAAGCAGGTGGGAATTGGAGCCAAGGAGCTGAAAGCTGCAGGTGCAGCCTGGGGTGGAAGGAGCTCAGATTTGCACAAGGCTGCTCTGAGTCCCAGGGCTTGGATGGGGGAAATGGTGGGGTGGGGGTAGGGACAGAGTCTGATTGATTGTCAGTCAGGAAGGGCCTTGATTTTCATAGCTATTCAACGTGAATTAGAAGGTACTTGTGATTTATTAAAAAAATATGAATATCGAGCTAATACTGATATCCAACTGAGGGGGACAAAAACTTTCTAACAGTTTAAAGTTAGAAAGTGTATGTCTGTTGCAGCACCGGGCGGCATGCGGGGTGGCTCCCAAATACACACCGCAATTTACAGACAATCACAGAGTCCTTTTATTTACAAAGATGTTGAATACCCAAAACACAAATGCGTATTCAGAGCCCCCCCCCCCCCCCATCCCATTCTCCGCTTAGTATGGTAACTAGCCAAAAAACAATTAAGCATGCTAGTTTGGCCTTGGAAATGGGTCGGTGCTCCTTTTCAAGGGGAGGGGGGCTTAAAATAAGAAAGTAAGATGAGTCATCCTTGCTCTGAACTTTCTACCTTTTCAATGCAAATGTGACAAATGAGCTCTGGTAGGACTCCCATTTCTCCAGGTGCATGACTTTCAATGGGTTTCTGAATAGGGAGTTTCTGTAATCGTCTTGTGCTCCTAAATCTATTTATCAGGTTCCCTGTTCTTCATTACAAACCCAGCTAAGCAAAACATAAAGTTGACAAGCAATCAGTTATTGAGGCCTGGGAAAGTTAATTCAAATCTGGTTTCCCTTAACTAACCACAAACTTTTAATTTTTAGCAAACTTTAATTAATTCCTACAAAGCTTATCTCTAACTAAAATCTTAACCTCTCTAAAATCCTTAATTCTTTAAAGTCTATGTCTCACTTGGATTCAATGCCAATTGGAGATTGCACATATCAGTGTATTAATAGGGAATAAAACCTCTAAACAGGGCCATAAAAATCTTTTCTCAGTGTCCTTTAAAATATTATACATTCACTTGGAGGACAGTTCTAAAATCTGTCCAATTAACCAGAAAAATTTGAAAACTTAAATCAAATTATTCCCCGAGGCTTGGCCTGTTAACGTGTTCTGAATGTTGATGGATCCCTGGGCCACTGAATTCCTGAACTGAAGAGCTGAAGGCTGAACAAGCCTCTGGAGAAGTCCAACCCAGCAGCAGCCTCCAAGTGTCTGAGGGAGGGTGTCACAGCTCCCACTGAGGCCACCCCTGCCCAGAGACCGTGGGGGAATGGGCAGACAAGGAGAGCGTCCCTGGGGCTGGGCAAGCAGAACTCAGAGGCACCAGCGGGTCCAGGTGGGAAACGGAGTGTGGGATGTGGCTGTGAAAGCCCTGCCTGGGCTGTGCCAAGCAGGACAGAGAAGCCCTGAGCCCCAACCCCCAAACAACTCTCTCCGTGAGACATTGCAAAGGAATTACAATTGTTTGTGTACTCTGAGTTGGAAACAATGGAGAAGTACCGACAAGAGATTCTCAGAAGCTTAAAACAACAAAACAGCCTTTACTGGCAACTTTAGAAAATCAGAGAAACTTGAGCAAAAGCTTTACTATGACATTCAGTCAACAAAAAAACACTGCTCAAAGCGTTAACTTGACCCATTCAACTTCACAAACTGGAAGCCTGCTCAATTTTAAGTTAAGCAAAATTTGCAAGAAGAGGGAATTAGAAGAGGAAGACAGAGAAAGAGAGAAAGACAAATAAAATATAGAGAGATAGAGAGAGAGAGAGAGAGAAGAACACACACTGCTACCAGCTCCTGGATTCCAGCAGCGCTCAGACAGAAATTCCAAGAGGAGCTAGGGTCAACGTGTGTGCTTGCCTTGTGGTCAGCCTAAAATACCCCTTGGTCTTCCTGGGCCCCTCCCCCAGATGGGACTTTGGGTCATCTGGTCACTCAGGAGCTGGGCTGGGGGCTGCAGAGGTGGGTGTGGAGCATTGCCTTTGGTGTGCCAGGGATTGGCAGACACTGCTGGGCTGGGATAGAGGCTCTGGGGGATTTGGGTTACAGGGTCAAGTCAATGCTTTGAGAAGTGCTGGGGTTCAGGGCAGGGTAAGGCTGGCTCTGCCCCTTCCTCCCCCTCACACGAAATGTTTCCAGCCAACAATCTCCTCCAGTCTCTCACAAGAGGCAATGTTGGAGGTGGAATCCCAATTCTGGCCGTGGGCACCTGGACAAGAAGTGTGATAAATAAGAATGGTGATTAAGTTATAAGTTGTTGGTTATAGAGTTGTAATGTTTTGTTCAAGAGTTATAATGCTGTTTGGCAGTTTTGTCCACTCTGTATCCCCTACCCCAAAATCCCACTTAGCTTTTCCATCAAGTCAAGCTGTTGCTGCTCCCTGGCATCACTGCTCCCTGGCATCACCACTCTCCATCTCTGCTGCTGCTTTGCCTGCCTGCACCCAGCCTGTCCCATCGGCTTGTGCCCTGCTTGCTCCACTTCCTGTCGGATCCTCTTCCTACTTCCTGCTGACAACCGGCCTGTCAGTCAGGCTGCTGCTGCCACCCTTATGGTAATTAGAAGAGCCCAGCTGCATGATGGGACCATATCAACACCAAGAACCCCTAGCCAAAACGAGCCAGCTCAAAGTTTCAATCTGCCAAAGACAGCACTGGACTAAGCATACACAAGGGTATTTATGCCGAGGGTTTTCATAAGTTTTTGTATCTCGCCATAACTTACGAAGTACTTAAAGAGCAAGACACCCCTGGACTCCATGAGCCAAGAGAGTTCTTTGGAACCCCCGCGAGGCGAGAACTCCCACTCTGCAGCACCAGCAGCAAAGTGGATTGCACCTCCTCCTCAGCGGTGTGGACGAAAGGGAGCAGCAGCGGCGTAGGCCCCCCCTCGAGACCCTGTTTATTAATAAAGGCATTTAAAGGAGGAAACTGTGTCTCCTGCCCATTTATAACAATTTGGGGGCTCGTCCGGGATAAGCCACGCCCAGAAGAGGACCAGGACGGGAAGGCGCCACCCGACCTCTGACCTCCTGGATCGCTGGCCTCCTGGACCAGAGGACGACGCTCGCTAGCCTCGAGGGACAGCACTGAGGAGAACCGGTAAAACCAACCGGTGGCGGGAGTGGAGGCGAGTGAGTGTGTGAGTGAATGAGAGGGGGGCTGGCAGCTCGGACCCCCCAAGCGAGTCTGGACTCCTGAGTACCGCGGTTCCGGACTCCCGCGAGGGGGCCGGCCGGGAAAAGGAGGAAGCGAGTGGATCGGTGAGTGAGGCGTCTCCAGGGGCTTAGGGGGCCCCCCTCCGAACGGGCGGAGGAAACCTAGAGTGTGCGTGGCCCGTCATAGGTTGCCTGCAGAATAGGCCTCCCCATTTTCAAGCTACAAGGGTAGGCTGCCCGGGTCAGTCTGAGTGGGTGGATTGATCCGAGGGAGTGAAAGGTGCACACCACACTGCCGGGGCTACAGTCCAGGACACACGGGTGATTTGTGGGGTCTGGCTGAGGTAGCTCACAGGGTGTGGAGAGTGTTGATGGTATGGTCACCTTGGTCGGGGGCACCTGAAGGAGAGGTGTGCTGTCCGGGGGTGAAGAGTGGCATTGGTCGGGGGTATTTCTAGGTGCATTTCGCGTTTTTGGAAGGGCCTAGAAGATATGCTGTCCGGGTGCCAGGAGTGAAAGTTAGGGGAGCTTCAGCTGGTGCGGGAAGCTCAACAGTAGTGAGAGAGAGTGAGCCGCACACTATACACCCGATCTCGGCAGTAGGCAGTGCTGACACCTTGGGCCCCGGTCGACCGGCTGTCTAACGGAGATTTGTCCTGGTGTATAGGGGCAAACGTGGGTACTGGCTGTGGTGGTAAGGTGGTTGAGGCCCTATAAGGGGGGGGGCCAGTTTAGGCCACTTACGGGTACCAGGGACTGAGTGGGAAAGGGTTGATTTAGACCCAGTGAGAATGGGTGGATATGTGAGTAGAAATCAGCAACAGGAGAGAGTAGAAAGTAAGGTAAAGTACCTTCCACCAGAGAGCCCCCTTGGGCGCATGTTAAAGACGTGGGATGAAAATGATAGAACTAGAAACCTGGAGGAAGGGAAAATGATCCTCTACTGCACTGAGGTTTGGCCCACCCTAGACCTGCCAAATCAATGGCCTTGGTGCGGGACCAGGGACTCGTGGATGTGCAATCTGTTATATCAACACTTAAAGGCTCAGGGAGATTGCAATGCTGAGCAAGTTCGTTATGCTGCCTGTTGGCAGAACAGTACATCTGGTGAGGAAATTACAAAAATTTGTAAATTAACAGAAAGAAAGGAAGTAAATAAAAAGGAAAAGGAGAAAGAAGAAAATAAACAGTGGGACCCTTTGGACCATCTACCCCCTCCCCCAACTTATCCAGACATTCCCCGAATCCATCCTATAGACCCTCCTTCATTACCCTTGAGTCCACCAGCTTACGTGAATCCCCCAGCTTTGCCTCCTCCCTCTATTCTGGTATCCCCATCCGCAGTCCCTACTGCGCCACCTCCTCCATTTCCTTCTCAACCTAATCCCCATATTTCAAAAAATAACCCCTTCCATTCCACCACCTTACATTCAACACCTGATAGCAAAAACACAGCACCTCCTTTACCATCATTAGTTCCCACTCCTCCTCCAAGTTGGGAATCAGAAATATCAGCCTCTTGTGCTGAAACACCCCAAGTAGCAGAAACCCCTGAGAGACCATACCAAAATACGAGATCAAAGACCAGGCTGTTCCCTCTGAGGGAAGTTCCCATGGGAGGAGTGGCTGGAGGTATAGGTTTTATCAATGTACCACTAACAGCCTCTGAAGTGAGGAATTTTAAAAAGGAATTAGGGAGCCTGGTAGAAGATCCTGTGGGTATAGCAAACCAGATAGACCAGTTCTTGGGCCCTAATATATTTACCTGGGGAGAGTTTAATTCAATCCTAAACATACTTTTTAACCCAGATGAAGTAAGATTAATTAGAACAGCTGGAATGAGGGTATGGGAGCGAGAAAATCGAACAGGCCCACCAGGAGACCAAAAATTACCAGTAGTCAACCCAGACTGGGACCCAAACCAAGAAGAGGGTCGCAGGAATATGGAGGACTTCAGGAGGTTAATAATAAAAGGGATTAAAGAATCAGTTCCTAAGCCCAGTAACACCAAACTTGCCTTTGAGGCATCACAGGAAAAAGATGAAACTCCTGCAGCCTGGCTAAGCAGGCTCAGGAAGAATGTTCAGCAATACTCAAACCTTGACCCTGATAGCCCAGAAGGGCAAGTTTTCCTAAGGCTACAGTTTGTGACAAAATCTTGGCCTGACATTAGACGGAAGCTTGAAAAATTAGAAGATTGGCAAGGGAGAGAAGTGAATGAATTATTAAGAGAGGCATTAAAAGTATATTTAAGAAGAGAAGAGGAGAAGACCAAGGCGAAGACTAGAATTATGGTAGCGATAGCAAGGGAAAGTGTCAAAGATTGGAGAGTTGATAGAGACTCTCAGAACAGAGAAGGTATAAGACCCCTGGCAGGACGGGGAAGGAGTAGAATGTTGCCACCCTGGAGCACTCCCCAGAGACCGGGAGAAACTAGATCCTGTTACTATTGTGGTGAGGAAGGGCATATAAAGAGGGATTGTAAGAAGATGATTTTTGATGAGAGAATAGCGAAAGAACAAGAGGCACTAGAGAAATTGTTGAGAGGAGAGACTAAAGAAGACTAGGGGTGTCATGGGCTCTTTGCGCTAGGGGACCTAGGAGAACACCAGGAAGAGCCCATTGTAAAGTTAGAGATAGGTCCCCACCATGAAGAAATTGAGTTCTTAGTAGATACAGGAGCAGAAAAATCTAGTATTAAACAGCTCCCAACTGGATTGATGATAGGAAAAAAGACCTGTGATGTTTTAGGGGCAGAAGGAAAACCCTTTAAAGCCTCTATAGTTGAAGGTGTAGAGACCAGAGGAAACTCAAGAAAATGTGTCACAAACCTTATTTACTTGCCAAATATTGATAGTAACCTACTCGGACGTGACTTACAAGTGAGATTGAAAGTAGGAATTATTCCTAGAGAAGGAAAGATGGTAGTACAAATGATGAAGTTGACAACCAAAGACCTAGATGAAATAAAGCCAGATGTGTGGGCAGAAGAGGGGAGGTATGGATATTTGAACATTGCCCCTATAGAAATCAAAATGCAAGGAAGAATGTCACCAGTCAGGATAAAGCAGTACCCCATCTCAGCAGAGGGAAGGAAGGGATTGGCTCCAATCATAACTAATCTATTAACTGCAGGAATTTTGGAGCCCTGCATGTCCCCTCATAATACACCCATCCTTGCTGTTAAAAAGGGAGAGAACAAATACAGACTAGTCCAAGACTTGAGGGAAATCAATAAGAGAACCGTCACCAATCACCCAGTGGTATCTAACCCACATACTCTATTGAATAAAGTCCATACGGATCATGCATGGTTCACCGTAATTGATTTAAAAGATGCTTTTTGGTCCTGTCCCTTAGCCAAAGAGAGTCGTGACTGGTTCGCGTTTGAATGGGAATGTCCTGAGACCCACAGAAAGCAACAACTGAGATGGACTCGCCTCCCACAAGGCTTCACTGAGAGTCCAAATCTGTTTGGGCAGGCTTTAGAGGAATTATTGGACCAGTTTATTCCTGAAAATGACACCCAAATTTTACAATATGTGGATGACCTTTTGATTTCGGGAAAAGAGCAGAGTGAAGTCAGACATACTAGCATAAACCTCCTAAATTTCTTAGGAGAAAAAGGCCTCAAAGTCTCAAAAGAGAAACTACAGTTTGTGGAGTCTCAAGTCATTTATCTCGGACATTTAATCGAAAAGGGGTGTAAGAAACTAAGCCCGGAAAGAATCTCAGGTTTACTGTCTATTCCGGCACCAGTCACCAAAAGGGATATAAGGAAACTGTTAGGGTTATTTGGCTACTGTCGATTGTGGATTGATAGGTACTCCCAGAGTGTTAAATTTTTATATGAAAAGCTAGTGCAACCCGAACCAGTTAAATGGACAATAGAAGATGAAAAGCAATTGGAAGATTTGAAAACTAAATTATCCACAGCACCTGTATTAGGCCTTCCTGACCCCAAAAAGACATTTGATCTATTCATCAATACAGAAGAAGGGGTTGCGTACGGAGTACTTACCCAAGAGTGGGCAAGCCAAAGAAAACCCATAGCCTATCTCTCCAAAATCCTGGACCCAGTAGCCAGAGGATGGCCAGCTTGCCTCCAAGCCATAGCGGCCACTGCAATCCTCCTCGAGGATGCACAAAAGCTAACCTTGCAAGGGAAAATCTTAATACACACCCCACATGACTTACGAACTGTTTTAAGTCAAAAAGCCCAACAGTGGCTGACTGATTCCAGAATATTAAAATATGAAGTAGTACTCACTACTGCAGAAAATATAGAGCTAACTACTTCAAAAATTTTGAACCCGGCCCAATTCCTCTCGGGGGAACCAGCAGCCAAACTTGAGCATGATTGCTTAGAAGTCATTGACTTACAGACTAAAATGAGGGAAGACCTGGAAGACACTCCGCTGTCAAATGGAAGAGTATTGTTCAGTGATGGATCCTTCAGAGTGGTTGAAGGGAAAAGAATTTCAGGCTATGCTGTAGTTGAAGGCACTGGAGGCGAACATAATCTGAAGATCTTAGAAAAAGGGAAGTTACCAGCAAATTGGTCAGCCCAGTGCGGTGAGATTTATGCCCTAAAGAGGGGACTTGATCTATTAAAACAAGATCAGGGGACTATATATTTAGACTCCCGGTATGCTTTTGGGATCGTGCATACCTTCGGGAAAATTTGGGAAAAAAGGGGCTACCTCAATTCAAAGGGAAAAGATCTAATTCATAAAGAGTTAATAAAAATGGTGTTAAAATCTTTAATGGGACCAAAAGAGATTGCGGTGGTACATGTAAGAGGTCATCAAAGAGGAGAAACCTTTGAAGTAAAAGGCAATTGGATGGCTGATCAAGCTGCAAAGTTAGCAGCTCAAGGCCCAGGTGATCCAGTGAAGATTTTTACTTCAAACTGTACTCCAGACAATACCACCAAAGAACCACTTTATGACAATATTGAACTAAAAACAATAAAAGAATTGGGGCTAAATCAAGGACAACAAGGGGAATGGCTGACCCCAGATGGAAGAAAGTTTTTAAATAAAGCACTAGCTCGGAGAGTATTAGAAGAAATCCATACGTTAACTCATTGGGGGACCCAAGGACTCTGCGATCATTTCTTAAGAGAGTATCTATGTATAGGTGTGTGTAGCCTGGCAAAAACAATTACAGAAGGGTGTCCAATTTGCCAAAAGATAAATCAAAAAGTAATGAGGAAAAATAAATTGGGAGGAAGACCAATAGCCCTAAGACCTTTCCAAAATGTACAAATCGATTTTACTGAAATGCCACCCGTGCAAGGCTACAGACACCTACTAGTAATTGTTGACCATCTGACACATTGGGTCGAAGCCTTCCCCACCAAAAGAGAAACAGCCCAAGTGGTAATAAAAATACTTTTAGAAAATATTATTCCCCGGTACGGTCTAATAAATAACATCGATTCTGACCGAGGTCCCCAATTTACAGCACAAATAGTACAGGATATCATCCAGGCACTAGGAATTAGGTGGAGACTACATACCCCTTGGCATCCCCAGAGTTCGGGAAGGGTCGAGAGGATGAATAAGACCCTCAAAAATGTGTTAACCAAATTAATAACAGAGACAGGCATGAATTGGCTAAAGTGCTTGCCTCTAGCACTTTTAAGGATCCGGGTCCGTCCCAGATCTGATGTTGGAGTTTCACCCTATGAGATGATGTTTGGACTCCCCTTCTTGTTAACTCCCTACAGCGCTGGAGATTACCTAGACGGGGAAGCAGAAGCTCAAAAATATATAAAAACAATTAGCAACACATTGGCTGATCTCAGAAAAAGAGGGCATCTTCCTCAAGCCTCTCCCTTAGACGCAGATTTACATCCATTCAAACCAGGGGACTGGGTTCTAATAAAATCATGGACCAACGCTCCACTAACTCCCAAATTTGAGGGTCCTTTCCAAGTTTTGCTAACCACCCACACTGCAGTAAGGACAAAAGAAAAAGGCTGGACCCATTTCACCCGAGTCAAAGGATCTCTACCGCCCCCAGACAATCCTCCTGACACAAATCCCACCACCACTTCCAAATCATCTGAGTGGACTATAACCAGAGACCCAAGCACGCTCAAAATGACTCTAAGAAAGAAAACTGGAACTCATTAACGAATCAGAGACTAGAGGAAAACTGTTACTGAGCACCAAACATTTTGTTATTATAAAGGTTCTATTTAAAAGGGTTTTTCATCCCCAGTGTAGAAGTTGGAATGGTTTTTTTTAGTGTTGCTGTAAAATTTAGTAGCTGAAAAGTTCTTTGGTGTTGATTAAAGTGCTACTCCTAAGTGTTAAAAAAAAAAAAAAACAAAAAAAAAACACCACAAAACCGAATCATCATGGTAGTCAGAAACCAGAATAGCAGCCAATCTTTCATAGGGCATTACCTAGAAAGAACTAAATTTGAGAAAGTAGGAGTGGGTAAAAGTGGACTGGAGGGATCTCTACAGGTGACACTCAGGAATTCTTCAACCCAAGAGGCAAGACCGGGCGGAATCAAGTCGGTTCGTACCGGACTCTTGGGAAGGCTGATAGTGACTTTGCTAGCAGTCAGACTAGCCGAAGTAGCATGTACCAAGTGCTATCAGCCCATTCACGACGGTAAAAGCCCGCAATCCTGGATAAGAGTCCCCATACCCACGTTAACCCTACCTGTTTTGATATAACAAAGCTCTCCACCTGTGAGGAGGATGGAAAGCAGTATTGGGTCGCCAAAAATACTGCAAACTTTAGGCAGCGCCTTGCTGGGGAATGCCCTATCAAAGAATGGGTTTGCTTTGAAGAATTAAATCATTTAAACGAAGTTGCCAATCTTATTAAAGAAAAACCTGTGGTTAAGAAAGAGGATGAGATTAATGAACCCCTCAGCAGAAATTTGTTTATTGATCTTATTAAAAGAATTAGTCGTGAATAAGAGAGTACTCCCAGGAAATAAAGAGCGATAGAGGTTGATGCGGGCAAAGCCCGATCAAAGAAATAGAGGGGGGATTGTGATAAATAAGAATGGTGATTAAGTTATAAGTTGTTGGTTATAGAGTTGTAATGTTTTGTTCAAGAGTTATAATGCTGTTTGGCAGTTTTGTCCACTCTGTATCCCCTACCCCAAAATCCCACTTAGCTTTTCCATCAAGTCAAGCTGTTGCTGCTCCCTGGCATCACTGCTCCCTGGCATCACCACTCTCCATCTCTGCTGCTGCTTTGCCTGCCTGCACCCAGCCTGTCCCATCGGCTTGTGCCCTGCTTGCTCCACTTCCTGTCGGATCCTCTTCCTACTTCCTGCTGACAACCGGCCTGTCAGTCAGGCTGCTGCTGCCACCCTTATGGTAATTAGAAGAGCCCAGCTGCATGATGGGACCATATCAACACCAAGAACCCCTAGCCAAAACGAGCCAGCTCAAAGTTTCAATCTGCCAAAGACAGCACTGGACTAAGCATACACAAGGGTATTTATGCCGAGGGTTTTCATAAGTTTTTGTATCTCGCCATAACTTACGAAGTACTTAAAGAGCAAGACACCCCTGGACTCCATGAGCCAAGAGAGTTCTTTGGAAACCCCGCGAGGCGAGAACTCCCACTCTGCAGCACCAGCAGCAAAGTGGATTGCACCTCCTCCTCAGCGGTGTGGACGAAAGGGAGCAGCAGCGGCGTAGGCCACCCCTCGAGACCCTGTTTATTAATAAAGGCATTTAAAGGAGGAAACTGTGTCTCCTGCCCATTTATAACAGAAGGACAGTTCTTTTCCGTAGGAAGGAAAGTACAGAGCCCCAGGGTTTGGAAGGCAGGTGAGAGACTCACTAGGCCAAGGTCACCCAGACTTGTCATTAATGGCAGATTTTGTCTAGGAGCAGGCTTTGGATAGAGGGAATTTTTGGAGGTGGAATCCCAATCTCAGCCATGGGCACCTGGAGAAGCAGGACAGGGTTTTTTTCCCATTGGAAGGAAAGCACAAAGCCTTCCCTAGAGTTTTGGGGACAGATGGGAAGTGACCCTTGTGAAACCACTGCCAGCCAGACTTGTCCTGACAATATTCCCATGGGAACTATCCCTGGATATAAGGAAGTTTAGCAGTGAAATCTGAATTCTGGCCGTGGCTGGTGCATTTGCCAGCATTGCCATGGGTTAGCACAGGAGGGGGAGATTTCCCCTTCGAGAGAAGCTCGTATTTCAGTTTTTGCATTCAGGCCGCTCCAGATCCCTCAGCTTTGGTTGCACAGCAGCTGGAAATGCAAGCGCAGGAGCTCTCTTTGGGCCCAGCCACAGCAGGTGACAGCAAGGACAGGGCCCTGGCAGTGTGACATGCGCAGAGAGCGCCTTCAGCAAACGCTGGGGGCTGGAACTCTGTGCAGAAAAGGCCCCGGGGGGTCTCTGCACCCAGGCTAAAGGAACAAAGTTCCATTTCTGGCCTGGCTGGGGAGCACCACAATGGTGCCTTTTCAGGGCAAGCTTCCATTGCCGGCTGTTCTCTGAGCCCCAGAGGGGATTCCGGGGGGCCAAGGGACTGAGAGAGGGACTGTGCAGGAGCCGGGAACAGTGAGAGAGCCCAGGCTCTGGATTTGTGTTTATTTTAGAACTTCCCGTGTGTCTAAAACATTCCTTGCATGGTTCTGCCTTGGGAAAGGGGAACTTCCTTGGTGGCACCTTGGGCTTGGCACACACCTGAGGATGTTATAAATGATCAGAGCCAATTTCCAAAATCAAAGATTTATTTAACAAATTTGAAAAGCAATTTCGGGAAACGCCACGATAAATCAGGACAACATCGTTCGAATGTTGGGTGGACAACCCGGGAGCAGCAAAGGGTGCTTCTCCGGAGTACTGCCCACAAATTCGGGGTCTCAGGGGAGGTGTTTTATACCATTTTTCTACCCTGAGGCGAAAACAAGACGGTAACAAAGAACCCGAAGAACATGACATCATGTACATAACATAATCATTGAAATGTCTGGTGTCCGCAAGGGATATCTGAAAGAGTTTCCTGAGAAATTGAGAAGACGTCTGAATGAAAAGTCTCCGAATCTTCTGTCAGAAGGTTTCTGCCCAGATTGGTATCGGATCTCCTGATGAGCTGTGAAGATGTGGTCAGCCCATGCTTAATGGGCCGTTTCCCGGTTACCTCTCTGGCAGATGTCGAGGTAACACCTTTGGACTGTGAAAAGACTGTGGTATGCGAAGAGATGCCCTGAAACTCTTTCCAGGAATTCAGGGGTTTTTTTACATTCCACTGCAAAGTTTTAATACACACAATTTTAATCCACGAATTTAATACTATGTATCTATTACAAGGAGATTGTCTGTTTTCCATGGGGAAGCTCAGGGGTTTTAGATTGCTAAAATAAAAGAAAGGAAACCCCTCGTTGCCTGAGTGCACCCAGTTCTCCGAGCAAAGCAGGTCCCACGTGAGCGAGGAGAGGCAGGCTGGAGTTGGGGAATGTGGAGCAAGGTTGTCCACTGGGTCAGAGCTCAAGGCACAGCTTCTCTGAGCAGGCCAGACCTGCCTGCTTAGGAGAGTCCCTGGGTCAATATGAGTCACTGAATGCTGCAATCACCTCTGCTCTCAAGAGAAAAATACACCCTTGAAAACAGGAATGTGCGTTTATTAGAAGCCCTTTGAAATATTTCTCCGTAACTCTAGGAAAAAAGATCTCCCAATGAATTGCAACAGACCACGGGGAAATCAAGGGAGAGCTGAGAGATGAATTTCAAAGGAGGTAAGGATTTGAGAAAAGTTAATGTTTTAGCTAAAGATAAGCTTTGCCAGAATTAGTTAAAGTAGGTAGCTAGATAAGCTGTGCTGGAAAGAATTAGAAGTTAATGGTTAGATGAAAGGATTCCGATCAAGGATAACGGTCCTGGATCTAAATAACTAATTGCTTGTCATTTTTGTGTTTGTTTAGCTGTGTTTATAATGAGAAACAGAAGAAACTGATAAATAGATTTAGGAACACAGACAATTGTAAATCCTCGAGCATCGTAAAACCCATTCAACAGTCACGGAGAAAGGAAACAGGAGTGTGACCAGTTATCATTTATCTTGATATCCATTGTAAAGGTTGAAAGTTTACAATGAGGAAGACTCCACTTACTTCCTTTTTTTACGCCCCCTCCCCATATAAAGGACCACTGACCCAATTCAAAGAACAAACTACACACGCTTAATAGATTTTTAGCTAATTATAATATGAAGCAGAGAATGGGAGGTTTTAGTGCTATAAATATGTATTAGTATTTTGGATACTAAATAAATATATATTAGTATTAGTATAATATGTATTAGTATTAGTGCTATAAATATGTATTAGTACTTGAATTTGTAACTTGGCAGTGCATTTTAGGGAGTGATCGCACACAACTGCCTGGCGTTGCATTGAGCATACACTTTCTAACTCTAAACTGTTAGAGAGTCTTCTGTCTGTCACAGTTGGGTATCGATAGTAGATCAATATCCATATTTTAGTAAGTCAGCAGTGGCACAGTGTTGGGGGTTGGGTTTGTTCCTTCTTTCTCTTGGGAATTTTTTCCCCACGGGTTGCCAAGGGGACCGGGTGTTGGATACTTGAGAGTGCTTGGCTGAAACAAAGAGATGGACAAAAAGTAGAAGGGGGAGATAACGCAGGTAAAAGACACAGCTTGAAGCAGCTGCGTGCTTTTCTGCTTCCGGCGTTCGGGAGACGCGTGTCGGCCGCTCCTCGAGGATCTCAGCCGCCGCTTTTCTGCCTCGCCTTCGAGCTGCTTCGGCGCTGCTCCTCTTGCTGCAGCGTGACCCTGCACTCCCTGCGCTGCCGGGACATCCTGCCCCTGCCTGCCGGGACACCCTGCCATCCCAGCTACCAGCCCGGGACTTTTCCACTGTTCCAGCTTGGTGCTCTGAGGATCCTGCAGGGACACCGAAACCAAACTGCTCTGGGTTTTGTGAAACAAAGCCCTCAAGGTTCTTGGTACTGTTGTCGTTTGTCATTAATGCTGTAGTTGTTTGGTGGGGGGGGGAGTTTTTTTTTGTGTTTGTTTGCTTTGTATTACATACTAGTAAAGAACTGCTATTCCTATTTTCCCAAATCTTTGCCAAAGAGCCTCTGATTGTAATTTTACCTAGCAGATACCTGTCTTCCTAAACCAAGACAGATTTTGGCGCCCAACGTGGGGCACGAGGGCACTGAGAAAAGAAAAGGGAAGAGAAATAGCAGTTCTTAACTAACCTAGTACTTTCTTTTGTGTGCGTTGGATATAAAAACCTCATTAGGCTGCATCATGTGGTCTAACTTAGCCTGGTTTGAGTGGCATGTGGTTGTGGCTGTATTCCTTCCATTTGCAGGCCCTTATCTAAACATGGGCCCTATAACTAAGGCTACTGTGACTGTCATCCAGTTTATTTTATGGCTTAATAAGGTGAAGAACTCATGGATTTTTAATTTCCTCTGGAAGGCAAGCACATAGATTCAGGGCTATCGTACACTAACTGTGTGTTTTTGGAGTTACTTTAACAATGGTACCTACTGTGAAGAAATGACACCGGGAGAAGTTTCTTTTTCCCAACCCTTTACCCATCTCTTTGGGTCTGCCCCACCAGTTTTTGAAGGGTTTAAATCCTCTCTGAATGCTAATGATATCATACAATGGCTGGTGCTGCTAATATGCGTATTCTGTTTAGCATTCAGAGATAAGAGAAGATTGACCTGGATAACCACCCTGATACCTAGCCCACAGAATAAAGATGATACCCCAGAGCCTGACTCTGCCCCACAGCCTGCCTCAAAAAGGACCCACCCGGATTGAGTTGAAGTTCTAGTAAAAGAAATAGGCCAAATGCTGAAAGAGTACATTTCCCCAGCTCATGAAAAACCCTCCCCCTGCCCCGAGAAGGCAGAGACTGATAGTGCAGCAGTGGAACCCACAGATGTTACAACTGTCCAGGTTCCAGCTGAACCACAAGGGCAGCCACAGCCAGCAGCAGTCGCCCCTGTGGAAACAAGGAAGTGTAAAGTGAAATCGTCAGATCCTGATATTAAGAGTAAGAAAGGAAGGTCCTCACAATCCACAGAAGAGCCACAGGTTGAGATCATCACTGAGTCCCTGACATATGAAAGTCTACGTAATCTGCAAAAAGATATTGCACGACGAGGACGTGAGGCTTATACAGCCTGGCTACTCCGAGTCTGGGACCTTATAGGTACAGGTGTGCAACTAGATAGTGCTGAAGCAAGGAATTTGAGACCCTTGACCCAGGACTCAAGTATAAATCAGGTATTTGTAAGAGAGCAAAAGCCCCTTCCCCTTTGGGAACGACTTCTAATGAGTGTGAGAGAGAGATTTGTCCACAGAGACAGAATGCAAGAGCACAACAATAGAATGCGATGGAAGACCCTTGAGGAAGGAATCCAACAGTTGAGAGAAGTGGCAGTATTGGAAGTACTTTTTGGGAAGACCGGACAGCATGATAATGACCCCGACAAGGTTAAATGCACAAGGCACATGTTGTGGAATCTGGCAACTCATGGACCATCCCAATACGCCACATTCATCGCAACAATTAATGCCGAAGATAACCGAAAGACAGTAGGTTCTGTTGCCAACAAGCTCAGAAATTATGAAAGTATGATCAGTGGCCCAATGCAAGCTCATGTCTCTGCGGTGGTGAAAGAACTCAAAGAAGAGATGAGGAAAATAAGAGAGGAGATGAGAAGGAACAGTTCCCATGTAGCACCGGTGCGAGTCACAGGCCCCAGAATCAGAGCCCAACATCCCCCAGCGAGAGAGAAAGGGTACACCCCTCGAGCTGACCTGTGGTTTTATCTGCGAGACCATAAGGAGGACATGAGAGCGTGGCATGGGAAACCTACTTCTGTCCTGGCAGCACGGGTACGTGAGCTCAAGGAGAGAAACGCTAACAGAGGGAGTTCCACTAGAATGAAGGTAGCCTCAGCCTCCCATGAGCAAGCTGCCAGGTATTACGGAGGTGAGAATGCTGTGTCAGATTCCCTCGAAAGAACCTCTACCATGTACGTCCAAGAAAGGAATAATAACCAGTACTAGAGGGGCCCTGCCTCTAGCCAAGAAGAGGCACGAGAAAATCGAGTTTTTTGGACTGTGTGGATTCGATGGCCTGGCACATCAGAGCCACAAAAATATGAAGAAGCCTAGCAAATTGACTACATCACCCTTCCCCAAACCCGCCAGAGCAAGCGTTATGTGCTAACCATAGTAAAAGCCACCACTGAATAGTTAAAGACCTACCCTGTGCCTCATGCTACTGCCCAGAACACCATCCTGGGCCTAGAAAAACAAATCCTATAAAAACATGGCACCCCTAAAAGAATCGAGTCAAACAATGAGACTCATTTCAAGAATAGTCTTATAAGCACCTGAACTAAAAAACATAGCATTGAGTAAGTGTACCATATTCCTTATCATGCACCAGCAGCCGGGAAAGTTGAACGGTGCAATAGCCTACTTAAAACTACCTTGAAAGCACTGAGTGGAAGAACCTTTAAGAATTGAAATACTAATTTAGCAAAGGCCACCTGGTTGGTGAACACTCGAGGTTCCACCAACCGAGCAAGTCCTGCCCAATCTAAGCCCTTGCAAAAAACAGACGGAAATAAAATTCCAGTAGTACACATGAGAAGTATGCTGAAAAAAACTGTTTAGATTAATCCTGCCTCCAGCAAAGACAATCCCATCCGTGGGGTTGTCTTCGCTCAGAGACCAGGTTGCACCTGGTAGGTAATGCAAAAAGATAAAAAGACCCGATGCATACCTCAAGGAGACCTTGTTTTAGAGTGAACTATCCATGACAATGTGGCTGCATCCATATTTGCATATATATATATGTATTTTTAATAGTTAAAACTCAATGTAATATGTTTGTATGGGAAAAAAATTCAAGGTGGATAATGTTGGGGGTTGGGTTTGTTCCTTCTTTCTCTTGGGAATTTTTTCCCCACGGGTTGCCAAGGGGACCGGGTGTTGGATACTTGAGAGTGCTTGGCTGAAACACAGAGATGGACAAAAAGTAGAAGGGGGAGATAACGCAGGTAAAAGACACAGCTTGAAGCAGCTGCGTGCTTTTCTGCTTCCGGCGTTCGGGAGACGCGTGTCGGCCGCTCCTCGAGGATCTCAGCCGCCGCTTTTCTGCCTCGCCTTCGAGCTGCTTCGGCGCTGCTCCTCTTGCTGCAGCGTGACCCTGCACTCCCTGCGCTGCCGGGACATCCTGCCCCTGCCTGCCGGGACACCCTGCCATCCCAGCTACCAGCCCGGGACTTTTCCACTGTTCCAGCTTGGTGCTCTGAGGATCCTGCAGGGACACCGAAACCAAACTGCTCTGGGTTTTGTGAAACAAAGCCCTCAAGGTTCTTGGTACTGTTGTCGTTTGTCATTAATGCTGTAGTTGTTTGGTGGGGGGGGGAGTTTTTTTTTGTGTTTGTTTGCTTTGTATTACATACTAGTAAAGAACTGCTATTCCTATTTTCCCAAATCTTTGCCAAAGAGCCTCTGATTGTAATTTTACCTAGCAGATACCTGTCTTCCTAAACCAAGACACACAGGAAACTCCCAGCTGATGGGAACAAACTTCCTGGCTGACTTCAGAGGCCACGACAGAACTGAGTGGTTTCCCTCCTGTCCCCCAGCCCTTCCTGGCCCCAGGGGCTGATGGCATTTGTGCTCCCTCAGGTTCATCTCCCCACACCAACACCATGGGGGTGCTCAGGCCTGCTCTGGGCACTGCAAACAGGGGCTCCTGAGCCAGAGCTGCCGTGTCTGTGCCTGCAAGGATGCGGCCCCCGTGTGAGCTGGGAGAGAGGCCAGGGCTGCAGAGGGGGGATGTTGTTGGCAGGGGCATGAGGACGCTCTGGGACGCTGCCCGGGGGTGTCCAGCACAGTGGGGATGGATCAGCCCCTGCTCTGCTGCTCCTTCCCGTCTCCCCCAGGGACCCTGCAGAGCCCCAGCCGGGCTGTTTGCCCCCAGCCTGCCCACGGCCACCCTGGGGCTGCTCACGGGGCTTTTCCGTGCACAGCATTGGGCCTGGGCGTGTTCTGGAGAGAGCCTGGGCAAGGAGCCTGGAGCAGCGAGGCCCTGCCCTGAGGCGTCAGCGCTGCCCCAGCGGAGCCCATGGCCTGTCCCTGCTGCAGCCCCGGCACTGCCAGCCCCAGCCCTGTGCCCGGCGCCGAGAGCACTCAGGCCCTACAGCAACACCAGGGCCAGGAGGGCAGCGGGGCAGGGCCACGGGAGCAGCGCTGCCAACACCAAGGGCTGCTGCTCCTGGGCACAGCTGCTGTGCCAGCACTGATCTGCCCCCAGCTCTCATCCAGAGAAGAGAACCAAAGGGGGATCTCTGCAGAAAACTTGCCTGCCAGATCCTTGGGTTCCTTTAAAGCCACCAGGAGTGCAGCCCCTCATTGACACAGTCTGTGGCCACAGGGAAGGTGGAGAGAAACAAAATGAGAAATGGCACAAACAGTGACACTGCTTTGTGGACAATATTACAAAAGTAAAACAAAGGAAAAGAACCTCCAAAGTAAAGCAACAAGAGGTATCAAAAATGACTTTTATGACAAGTGATTTTGAGAAACTGGCCAGCAGTTTAACGTTTGGGAAACCATCCAGCCATCAGTCTTCCACTCTGTAGCCTCGAGCTCCTGCTTCCTCAGGCTGTAGATGAGGGGGTTCAGGGCTGGAGGCACCAGCGAGAACAGAACTGACAGGGCCAGATCCGGGGATGGGGAGGAGATGGAGGGGGGCTTCAGGTGAGCAAACATGACGGTGCTGAGGAACAGGGAGACCACGGCCAGGTGATGGAGGCAGGTGGAGAAGGCTTTGTGACGTCATCCCTGCTCAGAGGGGATCCTCAGCACGGCCCTGAAGATCTGCACAGAGGAGAAAACAATGAACACAAAACAACGTAATCCTAAAGAGATGGAAAAACCAATGAACCCAAACTCCCTGAAGCAGTAGTTGGACTAGGAGAGCTTGAGGATCTGGTGAACCTCGTGGAAGAACTGGCCCAGGGCATTGCCATGGCACAGGGGCAGGGAAAATGTATTGGCCGTGTGCATGAGAGCATTGAGAAAGGCACTGGCCCAGGCAGCTGCTGCCATGTGGGCACAAGCTCTGCTGCCCAGGAGGGTCCCGTAGTGCAGGGGTCTGCAGATGGACACATAGCGGTCATAGCACATGATGGTCAGGAGCAAATACTCTGCTGAGATGAAGAACAGAAAGAAAAAGAGCCGTGCAGCACCTCCCGTGTAGGAGATGGTCCTGGTGTCCCAGAGGGAATTGTGCATGGCTTTGCGGACAGTGGTGCAGATGGAGCCCAGGTCGCTGAGGGCCAGGTTGAGCAGGAAGAAGAACATGGGGCTGTGCAGGTGGTGGCCGCAAGCTATGGCACTGATGATGAGGCCATGACCCAGGAGGGCAGCCAGGGAGATGCCCAGGAAGAGGCAGAAGTGCAGGAGCTGCAGCTGCCGCGTGTCTGCCAATGCCAGCAGGAGGGAAGCGGCTGATGGAGCTGCTGTTGGACATTTGCTGTGGCTGCACATGGGGACATGTTCATGGATAAAGGACAGTGACAAGTCAGGACAGGCTGCTTTGAGCCAAACATGGGTCATTCCCTGTAGACTGTCCCACTGTGATTCACCCACCCTTGTTCCTGCTCTGGGAAAACCTTCACCCAGGTCCCTGCCTGAGCTCCAGTTGTGCTGTCTGAGTGTGCCAGGAGCAGCCAGGCCTGTGCATGGGGGCTCTCCAGGAGCCGTCCCTGCCCTGCTGCCCTGGGTTTTTGGCCATGTGGCAGAGGGACAAGCCTGGATATTCAGGATTTGTCAGTGGAATCACTCCTAATGCAGAAAGGCTTGTTGCCATCTTCACTCCCACTTCTAAAGGGCATGGAGAACAGGAAGGAATTATAGGCATTATTTTCCTGCCCACACATCATTCCTGGTATACTGAGGTCAGAAATCCCCAGCATTTCTGCTGCACCAGACCTTGCCCAGAGCAGAGGGATCCCTGAATGTCTCACCCTCTCCAAAGGTCTCTGGGCAAGGTCCTCAGCACCCCCTTCTGCCAAGGACACTCACAGCTCCCTTGGCAAACCCAACAGCATTTCCTCAGCTGTGGCATCTCTGCACTTCCCCGTGGCACATTCAGGGAACTGCCAGAGGCTCTGGCACAGATCTGCAGGCAGGAGGGCAGCTCAGAGCTTGGAAGGACGCAGCAAGGAGATCCCCGGGTGTGCCCATGATGGGGTCTCAGGGAGGGGGCTCAGCTCATTCCCCTTTCCCATGGACTGCTTTGCCCACAGCCACACAGCTCACAGGGAAGCTCGGACAGCCCATTCCCATGGACACAGCTGCCTGGCAAGAATCCCAAGGGCAGTGCCTGGCTCAGCTGCTGCAAATGCCAGAGCCTCCCTGAGAGCACCAGATGACAGTGACAGAACCAGGGGAGGGCAGAACCAAGAGAAGATGTTGTGGGGCTGTGCCTGGGAGGGCAGGGCAGACACAGCCAGGCACTCAGGACAGTGTTCCCGTGCCCAGCTGTGCACAGCACCTCCCACACACCCACAGTGCCCTCCTGCCCCCAGCACTGCTCTGTTCAGCCCCCTCTCCTTCCCTGAGCCTCTCCCTGGGCCTGGACATTTCCCTCCTGAGAGGAGCCTTGTCCCTGCCAGTGCTCACAGAGCCCATCCCACCCTCTGCGCCCTGGGCCCAGCCCTACAGAAACCTGCCTGTCTGCAGGGCCCGGCCTGGGGCAGGGTCTGTCTGCAGCTGGGCAAGGGCAGCTCAGGAGAGCCCTGCTGGGCCCTGCAAAGGGGATGCTGCTGCTGCTGCTGAGGGCTGAGGAGTGGCTGAAGGCCCTTTAGGAGGCTCCCAGCAGAGAGACTGACCACCCAAAGTTACAAATCAGGAGTCTCTGTAAATGATTAAACATGACTCTGATGATCCTAGGTGTCCCTTTCAACTCAGAATGTTCTGTGGTTCTGTGATTACAATTCCTGTTCTGCTTCACTCATCCTCTTTTGCCTATAATCAGAAGAGAAAAAAAACCTCTTGCAACAGCGTTACAACAGTGAAGTAAAAACCAGACCTTTCTTGGAAACTTCCAGGTGTCTCAGTGGGAATGAGGAACACCCAGCCCCTGATTTCAACAATTTATTAGAGATTGATTAATTAGGATATTTAACAGAAACATCAAATAGGAAATTCAGTATCCACAGCTACAAACCCCTGGGTCAACCCATTGGAGTAGGTCCAAGGGCTTCTTTGTGCCACTTTTTTTTCTGACTGCTCACACTCTGGTTTGAAAACAAAATGTTCATCTTGTAGGTCCACTTCCTGACAATAAGACTGGGCAGTATTTCAGGAATATATTTTGAAGCTTATTGTTCTAAAATCTAAGATAAAGGGTAGGAAATGTTGTAGAGTTAATTAAAGATTATAGTAATACAAGTATATAAAAGTAGTTGAATAGAGTCATAGTGGTTGAATAGAGTTGATTAAAGATAATAGTTTTATAACTACATAATAGTAGTTAACAGTAGTTAACAGAGCTACGAATAAATGAAAAATGCATCAAAAGCAAAAATGTTTTTGTCATCACCCCAACTTTCCCATCCTTCTCCAAGCAGGAAATTGAAAACACTCTCAGGAAAGTTCCTGGTCTTTGCAGCAATACCAGGCTTAGCTTCCTTTGGCAAGTGTCCTCCGGAGCTGTGCCCAGGCTGGTCTGGAGCTGGGAGCAGCCCTGCCCCACACAGCCCCTCTCAGCAGCAGCACCTGCCCTGCTCAGGGCGGCTCCTTCCCCCCACAGCTTCTCCCCAGCGCTGGCAGCAGCTCCCCGGGCCAGCTGAGAGCTGTCCCTGGCAGGCAGCAGGGTCCCTGGCCCAGCGCAGCGCCCTGGGCTGCAGGACCCTGCTCTGCACGACAGCCCTGGGCACCCCTGGCTGCAGCCCCGGCTGCTCAGCCCTGCAGCAGAGCCCGGCAACAGGGAGCTGCCCTGTGCTGTGCCTCGGGGGCTGCAGCAGGGACACCCAGCCCTGCCCTGGGGCCACATGCCTGCTCTGCAGCCACGCTGAGAGTCCTCCTGGAAGGGCCTTAAAGCTGTGGGATGTGCCAGCTTCAGGAGATCCCTGCAGGAGCTGCAGCTTCTCTTCCCCCAGCCTGGGAGTGACTCTTCCTAACGCTGCGAGGATTTGTCCCCCAGTGAGCCCTCAGTGAGCTCTGCTCTGTGCTGCCAGCCCAGGCTGAGTTGAAGCCCTCTGTGCCTGTGTGCTGTGCCCGGGGTGGCTGCAGGCAGTGCCCCAGCCCTGCTGGGCTGGGCACAGGAGCTGCTCCTGGGCAGAGCTGTCTCTCTGCAGCGCTGCCCTTGCCAGGAGCTGCCTCTGTGCCAGGAGCCCGGCCCAGCTCAGCAGCGCAGACACGGCACAAGGGCTTGAGTGACCCTCTCCAGGCTTGTGCTGAGGCCCTGAACATCAGTCCCTGAGAGGGAGCTGGAGAAACCTCTCAAGAATTCAAAGTCAGAATCCAGCTCCAAAGTTTCTTGAAGTTTTACTGGGTCCCGCTGAGGGACACGACAGAGAAAGTGTCCCCAGGCCCCAGCCAGAGCAGAGAACTGCAGGCAGTGATGACACGTGGGGACAAAGAGAAGCCAAGTCTTGGTGCCCTGGGCCACAGCAGCCTCTGTGCCACCAAGGGCCGTGAGGAGTCACCTTGTCCTGAGGCCCTGGGGCCTCCTGGCACAGCCCCGGCAAGCCTGGGCACTGTCAGCCCCTTGTCCTGCCCTCAGCATCCCCCTCCCATCCCAGTGGCCTCAAGGATGTGCTGGAAGGAGTCCCTGGGGAGCCTTGGTCAGGAATGGCCCTGGGGGCTCCTTAATGCTCCCAGGGACCGCAGGCTTTTCAAAGGACTTAGGGCTTTGCTTTTGCCTTGGAGTCTCAGAGAGGTTTGTGCAATCACGGCCTCCAGTTATCTGCTTTAATTAGTCCCTTGAGAGGCTTTGTCAGTAATGACACTCAGTGCACTCATTAATGCTTCAAAGCACTTCAGGTTTTTAAAGGTACTTGATGCTTCCCTTTTAAAACTGACTTTGTGAAAGGTTTGTGCCATTGTTGCCCAAATTATCTACTGTAACAAGTCCTTTGAGATTCTCAATCAGTAAAAGCACTCAGTGGGGCTCATCAGTAATTCCGGCTACTCAAGGTTTATTCAAGGACTTTTTTTTGACACTGAGTCTGAGAGGTTTGTGCACTCGCGGCCTCCAATTATTTGCTCTAATCAGTCCCTTGAGATTTTTACTCAGTAACAACACTCGGTGGAGCTCATTCATGCTTCAAGGTAATCGGGGTCATTTAAGCACTTCTTTTTGCCACTGAGTCTCTGAGAGGTTTGTGCAATCATGGCCCCAATTATCTGCTTTAAGGAGTCCCTTGAGAGCTGTGAATTGACACTCAGTGGGGCTCATTCATGCTTTGAGATACTCAGGGTGTTTAAGGTACTTTGGGTTTTTCCTTCCCACACTGAGTCTCTGAGAGGTTTTGGTGCAATCCTGGCCTCCAATTCTCTCCTCCAAGGACTCCATGAGGAACCTGTGTTGGGGATGGACCTCAGGGTGACCCTTTAATGCTTCCAGACACTTTGGGTTTTTCCTCTGACTCTGACTCCTGGAAAGGTTTGTGGAATCTCTTCTCAGGCCCTGAGGTTCCAGGGCTCAGCACCAAATGCATCACTGGGCTCATTAGGAGAAAGCAAGTCCTGACAAACCACGGCTGTGCCTTTATTTCCTTCTGGCCTGGTGCAGTTCCTTAGGAAGTCTTTTCTCCTAGAGTTATGGAGAAATAGTTCAAAGAGGAATCAACACTCTTCTTTTCAAAGGGGGTATTTTTCTCTTGAGAGCAGAGGTCATTGCAGCATTCAAGTGACTGATACTGATCCAGGGTCTCTCCTAAGGAAGTCTGGCCTGGTCAGAGGAGCTGTGCCTTGAGGTCTGATCCACTTTGGACAACCATGCTCCACATTCCCTAACCCCATCCTGCCTCTCCTCACTCACCTGGGACCTGCTTTGCTCAGAGAACTGGGTTCACTCAGACAAAGAGAGGTTTTCTTCCTTTCTTAGCAATCAAAACCTCCTAAGTTCCAAACAATCTCCTCAATTTGTGGCAAGCCCAAGGTGTCACCAAGGAGGTTCCCCTTCCCCAAGGCAGAACCATGCAAGGAATGTTTTAGACACCAACGAAGATGTACGATAAACAAAAATTTAGAGTCGGCTGGAGGCAGAATTAGACCAACTCCTCAAGGACAGACAAGCTTTGAACTCCTTGCAAGTCAAAGCTCCAGGTGGGTTGTTGGGAGGTGTGTGAGTGAGGCAAGAGTGAGGGCAAGGGAAATGCAGAGAGCCCTGGAAGTGCTTCTGTGCACACAGGCTGTGGGGAAGGGCGCTGCAGCCCAGGCCTGGGCCAGGAGGGAGGCTGGATCATCATCCCAAGCTGCCCGGGGCCATGGCAAGGGGCTGTGGCCACGGACACTGGCCTGAGCCCAGTGCCTGGGCCCCTTGCCCAGGGCTGGTGTCAGTGGCCAGAGCCAGAGGGGATCCCTTGCTGGGGGCTGTGCCACGGCCACCTGCCCTGTGCCGCGCCGGCTGCTCAGGCGCCGCGGAACCAGCAGCAAACGCCGCTGCCAGGGCCAAAGGCAGCTCAGCCAGGCAGAAAGGGGCAGTGCTGGGCACTGGTTCCATGGCAGCCCTCACTGGGACAGCACACCTGGGTCACCTGTCCCGGCAATTGCCACGGAAACCTGGCTCATTGGGAATGCAATGGTGGACAAAGGTTTTAGGAGGGCCTGTCCCAATAGGACAAAGGGTGCTGGTTTTAAACTGAAGGAAGGGAGGTTCAGATGCGGAGAGATAAGGAAGAAATTTCTGAGGATGAGGCTGGTGATCCACCAGGACAGGCTTTCCCAGAGAGCTGGTCAATGCCCCCTCCCTGGAAACATTCAGGTCCAGCTGGGACAGGGCTCTGAAAAACCTGATCCGGTGAAAGATGTCCCTGCTCATCGCAGGCGTTTGGATGAGATGAGCACTGCAGAGCTCTTCCCATCCCAACCATTCCAGGATTGCATGGGGAGAAGGGGCTGCTGGCTGGACTCCATCCACTCCCTTGACTCCTCCTTGTCTCTGCTGGAGCCCACATCCAGCAGCCAAAGCCAGCCCCTTCTCTGGCCTTTCCCCCCCTGCCCCAGGGGCTGCCAGAGCCAGGGAGGCACAGGTGACCTTGAGGCTTTGCAGGGCTCAGGCACAGCGGCTGTGCCAGAGTCAGGGCTGAGGTGTCACTCTGCGGGCTGGGGCAGAGCCCAGGCAGAAATGAGCCCTGAAGCAGCAGCTGTGCAGTGGGGGCCAGCAGGCCGGGCTGCCAAGGGAGGCTTCTGGCCATGGCCTGGAAGCAGCTGCTGCTGCCAAGGTGCCTTTGGTGCCTCAGGCTCTCCCTGGCACAGCTCCCAGCACGGCACTCTGCACTTGTGCCCGAGCCCTTCGTTGTGTTGGCTTGGCCTGGGGCTTTTCCTGCAGCGGGACCTGCCCTGGTCATGGCACAGGAAAGGCAGTTCCTCATGGAGCAGGAGGCTCTGCCTGGAATGGGCTCAAACAAGTCCAACAAGGCCCTGTTTACTTCAAAATTGCTTCCTAGAGCACTATATTCTATATAATTGTTACAGCTCCTATACTGTGGAGTAAATAACTCTCTTTTTTCTATTTGCTCTGTTGTGTAAATAAATCTTTCTGTCTAATCCTGATCAGAATCAATCATAGCTGCATTTATGGAAATATATCTGGTATTGAATCGGTAATCCTGGGGGACAAATTGCATTGCAGTTCAATTCCACCTGTCCAGTCTTTTATACGTAAACCTTTGACAAAGTCTGGGACTAGGATTGGATCCAGCCACTCCCAGTCTCCTCTCTTAGATGGAATTTGAAAAGTCAGGCATCCTGGAGGGGTTTGAGGATCCATGGTGTCTGTTGGGTGTCATTTCTCCACCTCATGACTCAGCAGGAGTTTCTCCAGTGAAGAAATGAAGCTTTTGCCTGAAGCTCCCACTCTGCCCATGACAGGAAGCTGTCAGAGTCTGTCCAAGGATGTGATATGCCTCACGACTGTCTCCAATGATTGAGGACTGAGACCCCAGGCTCTGAAAGCAGCCCCTGGCCTGGCTGAGGTGGAACGCTTGCCAAGTCTCGGAGGACTGGTATGCATCTCCATGAGAGCGGAGTGCAAGAACAATGGAACTGGTCACAGTGGACTGAGCCAAGGCTGCCTGTCCAAACTGGTCTGTCCGTACTGGAGGTACGGTTTGCAGCTTGTTCCTGAGCACTCAGCCTTTACACAGCTGGTTCCCGCTTTGGCTCTGTGCCCCTTGCTTTGCTTCCCGCTTTGACCAACCTATAAAACCTCCGGAGACCCCCGCTCACTTTTGTGATCACCCCACTGGAGAAGATCGCGTCTATAGGCATCGTTAGGCGTCGAAGACTCGACCCTCCACGTTCATAGCTATAATCCCCTTCCCCTCTTTCTCTCTCTTTCCTACTATTTTTTATTTCTCTCCCCACTATGGCATTTGTTGGCACTAAATAAAGGTGCATTTTTGATGGAGTAAACTGAGTTGTTCCCTGCTGTGTCTTTTGCGCTCTGAGATCCCTAAAACAAACCATCAGGTTCCCTGCATATATTTGTGGACCCTGACATGAAATGGGCGTCACGGTCAGGATCTTGATGGACAGAGGGGTTGCGGGTTTTGTATAGCTTGTAACAGGGGAAGGACCCTCGTCTCAGCCGCACCTAGCACGCCACTTGGGTGAGCGCTGTTAGAAAGCAAGGGGGGCCAGGGAAAATTCCCGCACACTGTATACACCCAGGTGTATAGCACTCCCTGTCATCAGGATTTCACAAAAGGATCTCATTGTGCAAAAGACGGGACTGTAGTTAGTTTTTGTGTGTTTTGGGCTGCTTGGTGTAGTTGAGGAGACAACTCTTTGGAACTAAGGTGAACCTCCCAGGCAGTTTTGGTCTCCTCGCCCATTCCAGGGAAGCAAAGGGAAACACAGTTTTAGCTGTGCCTTCGGTGTAACTTGAAGCGTACCTCCCTGAGAGTGGTTTTGGTCCCTGCACAAAATGAGTGAAAAAGATAAGAATGCATTTTATGCTTTGCTAGCCAAACATGGTGCTAGACCTTCTCCAGACGGAGAAAGGTGGGCACAGAATAATTGGTTTAACTTTGAAAAGATTGTAGATAGAATATATTCTTTGCAACATGATGCTAGATACAAACTGGGCAGAAATAAAACCATTCTTTGCTCAGTTTTGGGGGCCTGTCTTTCGGCAGCCATAGAAACCCGTTTTGAACGGGTAAGTGAAGAAAAAGCAGTCATAGAATCCCTGCAGAATTTGGTAGAAGCTTTGCAAAAACAATTAGAACAGGAAAGAAATCAGAATTATTTGCTGCAGATTTCTCTTGCAGAAGAGCGAAGCAAAAATTTAAAATCTGCAGATTTACCCACAGAAATAGAAGGAAAGGAGACATACAAAATGAAACAAATATACCCTCAGAAAGAATTAGTACACATGCAAAATTGTGGGGAGCACTGTTATTCCAACTTGAGACCTCTCATTAAAACCGAATATAATTATATAAATGAAGAGGATCATGATCCCCACATAACCACCAAAGAAATACCATACACAGCCACTGAATTAGCTAAATTAAAGAAAGAATACTCCCGCCTCTCTAGTGAATCGGAGATGGAGTATGTTTTCAGAGTTTCCCTCACAGGGGGCGACCAAATTAAATTAAGTGAACAGGAAGCAAGTGGCTACTGGGGACATGGAGTTTTCTTAACAACAGGAAACACACATGCTCCATGCTCCCTGACACAGTGTGCAGCTCACTGGGCAGGGGGGTTAAACCCCCTAGAGACGGGCGACCCTCTGGCAAGAGTCGGCACCTCAGACCAACTCCTAGAAAACATACACAAAGCTGCATGCTTGCAAATGATACAGGAAAGAAAATTAATCTCTGGCTATGAGTCGCCAATGCAACAGCCTGTCAAACCTGAGATTATGACCCCCTTCATTCGAGGTTTGCCAGAGTCTCTTAAACCAACAGCAATTTTTCTTCAAAAAACAATAGCATCTATCTCCTCGGTAGATAGACTTGAAAGATTTCTCGGACACACAAGAGATCAAACTGGTTCCACTGACTCCACTGACTCCTCACCTTTTACAACTCCTAGCACACAATCTAACAGCAGTTATAAACTTTGGACATGGAGTGAGGTAGCAGAGGAGTTAGTAAATTACAGTAGAAAATATGGACCAGTGAAGTACTCAGAGGACAAACCAGAAAAACCCAGAGGAGTCAGGCACATTGCTTCTCCTAATGAAAAACCAGAAAAGGGAAAACAAATTTCCAGACGGCAGCAGCTGTGGTTGCTAGGGCTGAAAAGGGGAGTTCCACGAGAAGTAATGGATAAATTGCCGTATGATAAATTGGCTAAAATAATTTCCAATTGGCCCTGTCCCAAACCTATTGTGTGGGAATCATCCAACCAACAACCCAGTGCACCTCCTCTTCCACAAGCCTTGGGCAACCAGCCACAACATTCCCCAACACAGGTTTTAAGCAATGAGACACAGCATGCTCTCTCCCCGCTTCAGGGAAGTGAAACACACCAACCTCCTTTAAACTAGAAACTCCGTTTCTCGATAGTGAGCGAAGAAACGGAGACTGGATGTTTTTGAGGAAGCTCACAAAGGACCCGAGAACAGGGGACATATTGATTACAGCAATAGTTGGCCCCAAACAAATATTAATAACTTTTGTTGTGGACACAGGGGCCCAAATCAGTGCATTGAAAATCACACACGCCCAAAAGTGTGGGCTTGTTCCCAGCAAAAAACCATGTTGTGTTTTAAATGCCCTAGGAACTACAGAGTCTATGAGTATCGCTCTAGTAAAACTCACACTGCCCGGAGAAGACAACCCAATAGCTGTCCAAATGGTCATCGGAAACATTCCTGACAGTTTGTTAGGGATGGATATACTTGCTGGGAGACAATGGGAAGACTCAGAAGGCTTTCTCTGGTCTTTCGGAGCTCCCAGCCTTAACATCAGGCTGCTACAAACAGCTCCTTCCCTACCGTTCAGCAAAATCCCTTCTGTGAAACAATATCCTTTACCCTCTGGTGCTAAAGATGGCATCAAGCCAGTCATTCAGGAATTGAAAGATCAAGGACTAATTGTTAACACTCACAGCCCTTTTAACTCACCAATCTGGCCAGTTAAAAAACCCAATGGAAAGTGGAGACTGACAGTTGATTACAGACGGCTTAATGCCAACACAGACCCTCTTACAGCAGCGGTCCCAAATACAGCTGAATTAATAATATCAATTCAGGAGAAAGCTCACTCTATTACGGCAACAATAGATGTTAAAGACATGTTTTTCATGATACCCATACAACAAGAAGATATGGACCGTTTTGCCTTTACATGGGAGGGACAGCAATATACCTTCACACGTCTACCCCAAGGGTAGCGACACTCCCCCACTTTAGCCCACCATGCTTTAGCCCAAGAATTAGAAGAACTATCTAAACCTGACACTGTAGCTGTTTACCAGTCCATAGATGATATTTTAGTGGGAGGGGAAGAAAAAGAAGTAGTGGAGGATGTTCAACAGAAAATAATTTCCCACTTAGAAAGCCTTGGTTTGCAGATCCCCTCAGAAAAATACAAAAACCTTCTCAAGAAGTGAAATTTTGAGGCATCTGGTGGAAAGGAGGTATGACATGCATCCCACCAGACACCCTAACTTCTTTAGATCAAATCAAGATGCCTGAATCTAGAAAAGAACTCCAACAAGCTCTAGGACTATTGGTATTTTGGAGAAAACACATTCCAGATTTTTCAATTATTGCCAGACCTCTTGATGATTTGTTGAGAAAGGGAGTAAAATGGGACTGGAGCCCTTCTCAGGAAGAAGCATTACAATTGTTGATTTTTGAAGCCACAGCTCATCAGGCCCTAGGCCCTATCCACCCAGCAGATCCTTTTCAGGTAGAATGGGGATTTGCTACCTCAGGATTGTCAGTACATATATGGCAAAGGGGTCCTGAAGGCCCAATCAGACCTGTTAGCTTCTACTCCCGTGGCTTGAAAGATGCTGAAAAAAGATTTACAACTTGGGAGAAAGGCTTATTTGTTGTTACCCAAGCTCTCATAGAAGTAGAAAAAATCACAAGAAAACAACCAATTGTGTTGAGAGGTCCCTTTAAAGTCATTAAAATAGTGATCACAGGGACTCCACCTCCTGAAGGGGTAGCACAACGAGCCTCAGTAAGGAAATGGTATGCACAAATAGAGCATTCTAATAACATCTTTTCAATTACTGAAGGCGCTGTGAAAAATTTACCAATACAAGACACAGAGAATCTGAATAGCAGCCAAGACAAACCTGCCTCAGTTCTTAAAATAGCCCCTCCCTTCTCCCCTGAGCAAACAGCACATTCATGGTTTACTGAGGCCTCAGCTAAGCGTGAAGGAAAAGTGTGGAAATACAGAGCTGTAGCTTTGCACACTTCTTCTGCAGAGCGGATCATTACAGAAGGGGAAGGCAGTGCCCGAATTGGGGAACTTAGAGCTGTTTGGAGTGTTTTCCAGAGGGAGGCACAAAACACCTCTCTTGTCTGTATTTACACTGACTCCTATGCTGTATATAAGGGCTGCACTGAACGGCTGCCTTTCTGGCAACAGAATGATTGGGAAGTTAACAGAATTCCAGTGTGGCAGAAAGAAAAGTGGCAAGAAATTTTACAAATTGCAAGTCAAGGGAATTTTGCTGTAGGGTGGGTAGCCTCTCACCAGACAGATGATAATCCAGCAGGAGAATGGAATAACAGAGCTGATGAATTAGCAAAATTAAGTCCTCTGAAAAAGGATGAAATCACTGAAGATTGGGAGCACTTATTAGAATGGCTGCATGTAAAACGACAACACACAGGTACAAAAGATTTATACCAGGAAGCTCATGCCCGGGCTTGGCCCGTTACCAGAGAAATGTGTAACACCTGCATTTCAGCCCGTGAGCAGCGTCGCAAACGGCTAGAAAGACATCCTTTAGAGGATGACCCACTACACTTGAGGACAGGTAAAGGCTTATGGGATGCATGGCAGGTAGATTACATGGGTCCCTTTAAGCAATCAGGAGGTAAACATTTTGTGTTAGTGGGGGTTGAGATTACATCTGGATCAGTTCAAGCCGAGGCATTTAAAAGGGCTACAGGGGAAAACACTGTTAAAGCATTGCAGATATGGTTCGGGACTTTCCCAAAACCACAGGAAATTCAATCTGATAATGGGTCACACTTTACTGCTAAAGTAGTACAGGAATGGGCAAAAGGTGAAGGGATAAAATGGTCTTTTCACACTCCCTATTACCCTCAAGCTAACGGAATTGTAGAAAGGACTAACGGTCTTTTAAAACGACTTCTGAAACCACAAGAGGGAGGCTGGGATGGCCGGTTGCATAAAGCGGTGCAAAGTGAAAATGAAAGATGGGGGGTAAATGGGTGCCCCAAAATTACTGCTTTTTGCCCAAATCCTCTGAGCTTAATCTCCTCACAAAGAGGACCAAATGATCCCGAAAATCCAGTTCATGACCCGGGACACCCTGTTTTGGTAGACCTCCCTACGGTGGGAGAAGTACCACTTGTGTTGAAAACTTCTCTGAATAAAGTTGCGTGGATAGCATCTGATGCCTTAGGAAAAGAACATCGGATAAATACCCGCTGGATAATTCCATCATTTTAATGTTCTGCCCTTAGGTGGCAGATTTTTCTGTGTTTTGCTATTGCAGGAGAACTCCGAGGGGACACTTCAAGTGACATGAAAACAAAATAACCATGTTAACATTATTAATACTTCTCTGTATCCTGCCACACTCCCATGGCCAGGAGCCAGCTGAGTGGCCGTGGTCTGAAGACACTGTTAGATATACCAGTACTCAAGAATCACATCCCAGAAGTCGTCACCTGAACCTGGCAACCTCAGGGTATCATGGTGGTCCACGTGAGTGGGGATGGGATAAGAATGAACGGGTTACAACTCTAAATGGAACAGTTGGTTTGGGGATATTTTTGTGGGCGGATGTTGGGATCGGGATTGTGTGGGGCTGGGTGGGTGGGATGTGGTTTGATAGTAAATCAAACTTGGAGAGTTCTTGATCACATGGACTGGGATCACATGGACTGGGATTTCACAGGCTGGACCATCTGGATCAGAACCATAGAGACTGGGATCATCTGGACCGGGGTGGCCGCCTCGGAACGATGCGAACCGAGGCGGTCCCGCCCGGCCCAGGGCAACCTCCCCGTCCCTCCCAGTCCCGCCCGGGGGCGCGGCCAAAACTCCCCAGAACGAACGCGGCGGTCCCGGAGCGATCCTGGAGCCGATCCCGGAGCGATTCCGGGTCCGATCCCGGTCCCTGTTTCGGCCTCGGTCTCAGTCTCGGTCCCGGAGCGCTCCCGGTGCTGATTCCGGTCGCGGTGCCGATCTCGACCCCGGAGCGGTGCCAGTCTCGGTGCCAGTGCCGGTTCCAGTTTCAGTCCTGGTCTCAGTCTCGGTGTCGGAGCGGTGCCGGTGCCGTTTTTGGTCCCGGAGTGCTCCCAGTGCCAATCCCAGTCTTGGTCCCGGTGCGGTGCCAGTCTCGGTGCTGGTTCCGGTGCCGGTCTCGGTCTCGATCCCGGAGCGCTCCCGGTCTGGGTTCTGGCCGCAGTCCTGGAGCAGTCCTGGTGCCGGTGCCGGTTCCGAAGCGCTCCCGGCGCCGGTCCCAGTGTCAGTGTCGGTGTCGGTCTCAGTCTTGGTTCCGGTACCAGTTCTGGTGCCGGTTTCGGTGTCGGTCCCACAGTGCCGGTCCCGGAGCGGTGCCGGTCTCGGTTCCGGTGTCGGTCTCAGTCTCGGTGCTGGTGCCGTTTCTGGTGCTGGTTTCGGTCTCGGTGCCGGAGATTTTAGGGTCTTTTGGGTGATTTTAAGCCAAACCGGGCCCTTTTAGGACCGCGCGTTCCCTTGACCCCGCCCATTCCCCCTCAGAATTCCCGCCGTTTCCTGGACCCCGCCCCTTTCCCCTCCCAGTTCCCGCCCTTTCTCTGACCCCGCCTCGTTCCATTCGTTCCCCGCCCTTTCATTGGCCACGCCTCTTTTTCCTTGGACCCCGCCCATCTGCTGGCGCGTTCCCTCGAGCGCATGCGCAGATGACCCAGAAGTGGCTTCCCCCGGGCGCCGCCATCTTTGTTCCCGGTCCCCCGAGCCGGCTCCGGCGTGTCCGAGACCTGCGGTGGGGGCATGGGGGATCTAGAGGGGATCTATAGGGGATCTGTAGGGGATCTCTAGGGGATCTATAGGGGTCTGGGGGGACCTGGGGGTGTCTTTAGGGGGTTTAGTGGGTGGTCTGTAAGGGGTTTAAGGGGGTCCATAGGGGATTTAGGGCGGTCTGGGCGTCCCTAAAGGGGGCTGGGCGGGTCTCGGGGCTCTATCGGGGTCTGGGGGCTCTGTAGAGGGTCCAGCGGGGTCCGTAAAGGGGGTCGGGGCGTCCCTAAATGGGGTCTGGGTGTCTGTGGGGGATTTGGGGGGTCTCTGTGGCGTTTTGGGGGATTTGGGGGGTCTGTAGGGGATCTCTAGGGCTCAGCGGGAGCCTGTAGCGGGTCCGGAGAGGTCTGGGGGTGTCTGTGGGTCCCTGTGGGGGATTTGGGGGGTCTGGGGGGGTCTGGAGGTCCCCAGGGGGGTCTGAGGGGATATGTAGGGGCTCGATAGAGGGTCCGGGGGCGCCTGGGGGATCCTATAGGGGATCTGGGGTTCTCTACATGGGATGTAAGGGGGTCTGGGGGAGTCTTGGCATCTCTATAGTGGAGTTCTGGGGTCCATAAAGGAAATTTTTGTGAATTTTTGGCTCTATACAGCTAATTCTTGGAAATTTGGGGTCCAAATTGGGCAATTTGGGGTGTTCTATTGAATTATTAAAAAAATAGGAATATCGCCCTAATGCCGATATCCAACAATGACGGACAAAAGACTCTCCAGCAGTTTAGAGTTAGAAAGTGTATGTTTAATTACGACGCCAGACAGCGTGCGGGATAGCTCCCGAACACACGCGCGCTCACAGAAGATCACAGGGTCTTTTTATGTACAGAAGGATTGAATACCCAAAACACAAATGTATATTCATGACTTCAGTACCTCCCATTCCCCACTTCCTATGGTAATTAGCCAAAAGCTATTAAGCATGCGTGGTTTGTTCTTTGAAATGGGTCGGTGGTCTTTTTTATGGGGCGGGGTCTCAAAATGATGAAGTAAGTGAGTCTTCTTCGCTTTGACTTTTTAACCTTTTAGTGTTGCGTGACGACTGAATCCCGTTTTCCCAGGAGTATTTCATTTATGAATTTACTGTGCTTCTTGAAGCCTATTGATTAGTCAGAATACACAAACATAAGTTGACAGGCCCCATGATTTATCAGTTCCTTAAATCCGGCTTCTGCTTATCAAAAGGGAAGTCTATCTGTCTTACTTCAGCAATATCCAGTTAAAGTCTGTAATTCTTCAAAATTAATGTTTCAATCCCCTTGGTCCCTGCTCCCTCGTGGCCATGGCAAGAGCGGGCTGGGCTGGCCCTGGCAGGGGGCTCTCCTCGGGTCCCTGCTGATCAGGGCTATGGCCCCGTGTTCCTCTGTCTTGCAGCCCTTGAAGACACGGCAGATGACAGCAGCCCTGCCATCAGAAACCTGGCCATTGAAACAGCCTTGGTCCTCCGGGCAGTCCAGAGAGCTCCGTACTCCATCCTGTGGAAGCTGCGAGATCAGCTCCGCAGGGCACGGAAGACACGGCCTCGACTGTCGGGCCTGGGCTGGCTGCGCTGCTGGAGCTCTGCGGAGAGCTGATCTAGGACACTCTGTCTGCTGGGGCCAACTGAGCCAGCGGGGATTTTCTTCTTCTACAGGATTCTTCTTTTCTTCTTTTTTTTCTTCAGTATATAAATATAGGATATGTGTTACAATACACGGACTCCCAGGATTTTTCTTTTGCTGCCCTGGGTGCACAGGGGAAGAGGGGGAAAAGGGTGCTTTGTGCTCAGCAAGCTGCCCAGGCGTGCAGCCTTGCAGGGAAAATGGCCAGAAGCCCCTCGGCCCTCAGTGGTCCTGCGGAAGCCTTTGCACTGCCGAGAGAGCGCGTGGGCGGGGGCCGGAGCTGTGGGCATCCCTGCGAGGCCGGAGCCTGGAGATGGCCACAAGCCCTGTGCCAGCCAGGAACCGCCGTCTGTGTCCTCCTGCCCGTGTGCTGCTGGCCGGATTGCTGAGGGCTCCGCGGTGCCTCTTGGTCGGGCTCCTCTGGAGCTGCTGTGGGGCTGCGCCTCTGCTGCCGGGCAGGCTGGCCGGGCTGGGGGAGACTCTGAGGGGCTGGGCTGGTGGGAAGCCCTGAGGAATTGGGTGTCAGAGGCCACAAGCAGCCCCTGGGGAGCTGCCATGTTCCTGCCAGCCGGCTGCTCTGGCGCTCCCCCAAAGCACCTGCGGAGTGAGTGCAGGGAAAGGTGGAACCTTGCGCTCAGGGCCCTTCTCGAGCTCACTGAGGATCCCTCCCTCAATGGTGACAAGGGGGCAGTGGCTGGAGCTGAGCTGGGGAATGCAGTCGCTTGGGCTTGGCTGGGCTTCGAGAGCTCAGGCAGCTGCTCCCAGCTCTCCTGCCTCCTGGTTCGGCTGCCCGAGTACCTCGGGACAGGCCTTTGGCCTCTGGGCCCTGTTGGCACCAGGGCGGCGTTTCACGACTTGTGCTCTTCACAGACCAAAAAAGTGTGGCCCCTGCCTGAACATTTTGTGGAGCTCCTGCGGGACACAGATGAACAGTCAGTCAGGATGACGGCCGTGATACTCAGGTTTGCAGTTTTGGACAAGGACATGCTGAGACCCAGCCCTGTCGCCCTGCAGCTGGTTGCGGTGCTCCTGCCACTCTCTGACCATGCAAGGCTCTGTGCCCCCAGCCACGGCCACTGTGTGCCCACCAAACACTTGGTGCCCTGTGGGTTTGCAGGCTCACGCCCAGCTGAGCCCCGAGCAGCCGATGCTGAGGTCTTTTTTTCTTCCTTTCATAGAGGATAACGGCCAGGTGCAGCTGCTGTCCACACTGCTCTTCTGAAAATTGGTGACTGTTTGCAGGGCCCCTGGGAGGGAATATTGGGGTTCCTGGCAGCAGGATCCTTGTGCAGCTTCAGGCTGGGGTGGGCAGCACTTCCATCTGCAGCTTCCATGTGCTGCTCCGGCAGCTGCTGCTGGGGACCCTGAGGGAAGAGGCCACGGGAGGGATGGAAATGCTGCACGGACAGCAGCAGCCAGGGCCAGGAATGAGCTTTGCCTTCCTGGCTGCTGAAATGAGGCTCCTTTAGTGCAAGAGGAGGCAAAGGCAAAATCAATTTCAACAATTCAAGGAAAACTGTGGAAAATTGGAAGCCTCTCAAAATGTCACACATTCATCTGGAGCTCTTCAGCGTTGGTTCTTGTAAAAAGCCTTTCCCGTTTTCCCTTGGCTCTGAGATTCTGGGAGCCACCGCTGGGCTTCAGAGTTCAACTGATTTTTATTTTCCAGGTTTTTAAACAGAGCTCTGAATTGGGCATCTCTTGCCACTTTTTCTGCTCAGAACCTTGAGAAAGGTTCTCTGCTCCTGTGAGCCACATCTTGAAGGGTGCTTGGCAACCATGGAATGCTCTGGGAAAGCACTTGATTGACTTCAGGGCCAGGCTGGAGAGCTCAGCCTGAGGAAAGAACTGTTCCAGATGCCTCTGTCCATGTCCAGCTCCTCACAGCTGAGTCCCTGAACACCCTGGGTGGTTTATAGGGATTGATTTTCCCCTCCTGTTCACTTGGAGGTGATTTTGCCATCCTTTAGAGGAACATCTGACCAGCCTCTGCCCCCATTCCATTTTATTCTCTCCACTTTGAAGCTGGACCGCTGGGTTTGACATGTAAATTGGTAGTGTCTCGTCGTTCTTTCCTCCAGCCCTCCATTGTGACTTGTATTAAACACTGCAAACGGCCTCATTTGTCTGGTGGGGAAGATGTGAGGTGGAGAAAGTTAACAGGATTTGTTTTCATGAACCTTGTGCTAGTAAAGAAAAATGAGGTTTGTCATTTTGGTGTGGTGCTGAGTGTTGGGATTTGGGAGTTTATTTCTTGCTATTGTTCTTATTATTTATTAGTGTTACTTTTCACTGGTCAGATTTTTAAATCTTAGACACGATTAACCAAGGCTGGATGTAAGTCATTAGGAAAATTCCCTTGCATTTTCCACTGGGATTAAACGGTTCAGTCGACTCCAAGTTGCCAGTGGATTCTAAAGATGGGAAATCCTGTTAGTGGTGGGTTTGGTGTGGTTTGGAGCTGGGGAAGGCTCTCATCCCCTCCCGGAGATGCCCCAAGCCCGCTCTGCTGCCACGTCTGCACTCGCGGCCCCTCACGGCTGCCCTGCCCTGGGGACACGGTGGGACCCCGCTGTGCCGGGGCTGAGGCTCCTCACGGCCCCTCAAACCCCTCCTGGCTACACAGAACCTCTCCTGGCCCCCGACAGCCCTTCATGGCCCTTCATTGCCCCTCCCGGCCCCTCAGGGCCCCTCCCGGCCCCAGGCGTGGAGCTCCTCCCGAAGGAGAAGGGGCCGGGCCCTGCTGGTTCTCCTTTTATTTCGGTCGTTTCGCAGCCATGAGGAAAGAAAGGCTGAAATGGAGCCTTTGCCCAGCGGTTCCCTCCGGGTCAATTGCGGCCGAAGCTCCGTGCCGGCGCTGGCCCCAGCACCAGCATCCCCGCAGCCCCGCCGGCCTTTGCTGTCCCCCCGTGTCCATTCCCTGTCCCCGAGGCCCGCCCGGCTCTGGCAGCAGCAGGAGCCGCAGCGCAGCGGGCGCCGGCCCGGCCCGGCCGGGGCTCCCGGGCAGGAGCATCAGCAGCGCCGGCCCCTTCCCACCTGCTCCTGCCTCGCCTTCCAAGGCCTTTGTCCGGCTCCACTGCGGACCGGAGCAACGCTCACCCGCCAACAGCCCAGACTGCTCAGGGCCCGCCTGTGCTGCCCCGACCCAGCCTCCAGAGAAAGGAAGGGTCGGCTTCCAGCGCTGTTTTCAGCACTGTTTCACTCAGCCTGAGGTGACGGCAGGAGGCTGCTGCTGCCTTTGCCTTGGCAATTGGAGATGGCGGCTGCTGCTGCACCCCTCTGGCTGCCGACTGGATTTTATCAGGACAACTGCAATTGCCTTTTTCCATCCTTGCTACCCGCTGTGCTTTTGTGACAGTGAACTCAGTCTTTCTGGTGCAGGCACCGTGCAAAGAAGAGATTGAAATGCTCCCAAGTCCCCGGGCACTAAGTCGAGGGGAATGAAAGCCACACAGGCCACATTTGCAGCGCTCCAACACAGCCCTGCTGCTGGTGCTGCTGAAATAGAATCAACTTAGAGAGGCCATCACAAAAATTGCCGCTGGGGTGTCAAACAAAATGCAAAAATGCACCCGGAGAAAGAAAAACCAGAACTTCTTGACTCACTTCATTGCTTCCTCCGAGCAGCAGAAAAGGGAGATGCCCAGAGGTATTTCCAGCTGCTGCTGATCCCAGCTGGAGCTCTCTGCAGAGTCCCAGCAGGAACCTGAGCCCAGCCCGGGGAGCTCACACAGTGTCAGGGAGATTCTGTCTCTGGATTCAGTCAGGGTTGCATTTCCCAACAAGTGCTGGTGCCACCTCCTGTTTTCTTGGATTAAAACAGTAACAAGGAAAACCTTACCAATGGCACAACTCCCCAGTCCACAAGGAAAAAAGAAAGGACAAATCGTAAAGTTTTCCAAACATTTGTCCTGCTTTGCTGCAAAAGTCGTGCTGCACTCAGTATGGAAATCCAGGAGAAGCTGCAGTTGGTGGCACATCTTGTGCCAGCAGCTCGACCTCGTTCTCCACGAAAGGTTCTTGAAAAGAGTAGCTGGGACTGTGGTGAAGGTTGCTGGAAAACTGCAACAGCTTTCCAGAAGTGAAATGAAAATGCAAGAAATAAACCAAGAGGTTTTCCTCTATTTATTTCTATGCTTCCCTTTTCCGTGTTGCACTACTTCTCCGTGCCATTAATCCCAAATGGATCTCACCTCTCAGATCAATGACTTAGTGAGTTTTAGACCCTCGAAAATACCATGGGCCGTACACAGAGTTTGCCTTCCCCTGTTTTTGCTGCAAAGTAACGCTGGAGACATAAGCGTCGTGCTTGGGTCGGGCACGAATCCTACAACCAGGGAATGTGTCCTGACAGTGTCTGACCCTCAGCAGGGACAATGCACAGCAGCGACCGAGGGAATTCCTCTGCCACGGCGCAGGAGTCAGGCCTCTGGATCTGGGCTCAGCACGGCCAAGTTGCCGTGTTTGGAGCGGCTCGCGGGCTGCCCCCGGGGAGCGCGGGGCTGGAGCGTGGAACGGACACGCGGACAAACGGCCCCAGGGCTCCAGTTGCAGCGGCGGCAGCGGCAGCAGCAGCGGCAGCAGCGAGTCTACGGCGTCTACGACCCGTCCCCGTCCCTCTCTTGTTCCTCCTCTCCCTCTCCCACTGTCCCACACTCTGTCTCGCTGTCCCGCAACCTCTCCCGGTGTCCCTTTCCCGACCCCCCCGGCCCCTCTCGGCGTCCCCGTCCCGGCCTCTCCCTCTCCCCCCGCAGGGCTGGGCCATGCCCCGGGCCCGCCCCCGGCCCCGGGCGTCCCGCCGCGGTCTGGGCTCCGCCCGGCTCTGGCGGTGCTGGCTGTGGCGGTGCTGGGCGGGCATCAGTGCCTGGGGCCAGGGCGGCATCGCTGCGCTTTGGCTGCGCCTGTCCCGACCCTGGCCCCGGCCCCGGCCCCGGCCCCGGCCCCGATCCCGGCCCCGACCCCGAACCCAACCCCCGCCCCGGCCCCGGCCCCGGCCCCAACCCCGACCCCCGCCCCGGCCCCGGCCCCGGCCCCGGCTCCTCCCGGGCCCCGCGGACACACGCGGCGCGGCCGCTCCCGCCGCCTCCGCCGCGGCTTGCCCGGCCCGAGCTCCGCCGCTCGGCAGCGCAGCCGCCGGCCTCGAGCCGCCGGGGCCCGGGGCGGGTGGGGATGCCCGGCCCGGGGCGCTCGGGGGGCGCTCGGGGGCCGTGTCTGGCCCCGGGCCGAGCGCTGAGGGCCGCGTGTCGCCCGCAGGGGAGGCGCGGGAAGCCCTGCAGGACCGGTACCGGCTGGGTTCGCTGCTGGGGCGCGGAGGCTTCGGCAGCGTCTACTCGGGGACGCGGCTCTCGGACGGCGCCCCGGTGAGCGGCGGGGCTGGCGGCGGGCGGAGGAGGAGGAGGGCGGAGGAGGAGGAGGAGAAGATCGGGGCGCGGCGGGGCAGGCGGCGAGCTGAGCCCGCTGCTGGCCTTTGCTCGCAGGTGGCCATCAAATGCGTGCCCCGGGCCCGCGTCCAGCACTGGGGCGAGCTGGTGAGTGAGCGGGGCCGGCGGGAGAAGCTGGGGCCCGGCAGGGGAAGAGCCGGCGGGAGCCCTGCAGGGAGAGCGGGCGTGGGCTGAGCGGGGGGCCCAGAGCATCCGGGGCTGGGTGAGGGGTTCCCGAGCCCTGGCACAGCCTCAGCCCCACTGACGGCATCGTGGTCCTTCGGCAGCCCAACGGCGCCCGTGCGCCCCTGGAAATCGTGCTGCTGGACAGGCTGTCCTCTGGATGTGGTGGCATCATTCAGCTGCTGGAGTGGGTTGAGCTCCCCAACAGCTTCCTGTTGGTGCTGGAGCGTCCGGAGCGGTGCCAGGACCTCTCGGGTTTCCTGGCGGAGCGGAGGTTCCTGCCGGAGGAGGAGGCGCGGGGGCTGTTCCGCCAGGTGCTGGCGGCCGTGCGGCACTGCACCAGCTGCGGGGTCCTGCACCGCGACATCAAGCCCGAGAACATCCTGCTCGACCTGGCCACCGGGCAGCTCAAACTGATCGACTTTGGCTGCGGCGCCTTCCTCCAAGACACAGCCTACAGGCAATTTGCAGGTGAGCCCTCTCAGGGGATGTTCCTGGGCATCTCACGGCCCAGCCTGGCTGTAGCACCGCGGCTTCCCCCTCTCGCTGCTAGGAGCAGCGTTATTTCTTGAGCCAAGTTGCTTTTGGGTGGGGGCGGGAGGGGGCCAGCCCCCACACGCCCAGGGATGCCGGGGCGAGGCTTTAGGAGTTGCAGCATCCCCTGATGAACTCCGTCTGTGTTCCATAGGAACCCTGCCCTACAGCCCACCAGAGTGGATCCACCACCAACACTACCACGGCGAGGCAGCGACCATCTGGTCCCTGGGCCTCCTGCTGTACCACCTGGTCATGGGGAAGCACCCGTTCAGGAGGGGCCAGCAGTTCATCTGGGGGCGCATCTTGTTCCCACGATGGCTCTCTCAAGGTGGGTCCTCATCTCTGGGCACAGGGGAATCCCGGTGCTGGGAGACAGCAGCAGGCTGATGAGCACCCTGCTCTGGCAGCTGCTGAGGAGGTGGCACATGTCCTGCTCTCCTCCAAACAGAGAATCCATGGGGAAGTTTAGGCACAGCTCTGGGCACACCCAGCATGGCCTGGGCACGGGAATGGAGGGGCAAAGCAGACGGGATCCTTCTCCAACTGACTGCTGGTTTCTGGTTTCTCTCTTCAGAGTGCCAAAATGTTATCAGGAGGTGTTTGTCCATGCAACCCTTGGACAGGCCATCCTTAGAAGACCTCTTCAATGATCCTTGGCTGCAGGGTGTTCATCGTCCCTAGAAGATGGGAGAGGTCCATGTGCACAGTTTGATCCAAAGACCTGACAGGTAAGAGCTCCACACATCTCATGGCAATCAGTGCTAAAGAAAACCAGAGTGTTTTTGTCCTGCCTGTAGCTCTGAGCAGGGATGACCAGATGGGAACATCTGTGCTGGGGCGGAGCTGGAGACCTGGTGTAGCAAGCACTGGTGGCCACCATCCACCCTAGTTATGCTTGTCCTGGTTCGTTGGTGGCTGGGGCCCTGGGCAGAGCACTGACAGCCTGGTCTGGCCCCCAGGGAAGGAGGAGCCCCTGGAGAAGCTGTATCAGGTGGGGCTGCTGCTGGAGACACCAAGGACAACCCCAAGGATGCCAAGCTCTTCCTCGACCTGGCCACCGGCAGCTGAGGATGATCGACTTGGATTCTGGCACCTTCTTCAGACACGCTCCCTGGGGCCCAATTTGCAGGTGAGTCCACAGCTGGGGGGATGCTCCCAGATGTGGGCATGGCACGGCCTGGCCGGGCACCAAAGGTTCCTCCCTTTGCTGGGGCAGACGCCACAGATTCTTCACTCGGCCGTCAAGCTGCCTTTTGGCTCTGCGCAGCTGCTGAGGGCTGGATGTGCCGTGGCTGGCTGCAGGCTGGGCACGTGTCCTGCCCTCCTGCTCTGCCCCCAAAGGCAGCAGTGATGGGCAGCTTTGGGCCCAGCTCTGAGCACGGCCAGCGTGGCCTGGGCACTGCGGGCGGTCGGGACGAGGGGACAGGAGCCTTCGGCTGACGGGCAGTTTCTGGTTTCTCTCCTTCCAGCCGGGCTCTGCGGGTGCTGAGGCTGCTCTGGGCTCTGCCAGGGCTCTGCTGGGCTCAGCCCCAGGCACGGCTGGGCCGGCTCTGCCCTCACATTGCTCTGACAGCTTTGCATCAGACGAGCCCATTCTGAGCCCACCGAGTGAGCTTTCTGCTTTTGCAGGTGAGTGAGACTCTCCTGCAGGCCAAGAGATTGCAGTGAGGGATCCACATCCAATTGGCAAGAACCCAAGCACTCCACAGTTCCAGCTGAACGCCTGGATCTCCACAGGATGTTTTGTCTGTCCCGCTCTTCATTCCTTTTTTGGCTGAAATCGTGCAAGTGCCCTTTCTTCCTCCTCCAGAAGTGCCACAAGTGAGCAAAACCTGGCGAGTGGACGGCGTTCCTAAGGCAGTGCAGTCTGGAGCGGATGGATGAAGAATTGCCCTTCTGCACTTCCCAAGCAGAGCAAAAAGCTGTAAGTGGGACTTTGCGTCTTTAAGAAACCCCTGACAATTTCAAAGGGAATGTGCAGCTCATTCACAGGGTGAGAAGGAAGGTCGTCTTGTAAAGGATTTGGGGTTTGGCAAAGTTTAGATTCCCAGTCCTGCATGGAGCTGGCAGGGCACAAAGCAATTTCCTATTGCTTCAATCACAATTTAAAATAATACTGGAAACAAACCACAAAATCTTTTTTAAAAGGCTGCTGAGGTCAGTAGGATGGATCCATGCCATCAGCACATTTATGGAGTAAATAACGGAGATCTCATTTGAAAAAGTTCAGTTATCTCTTTATCCAAAGCTATAAAGTATTTTTACTACGCTGCACTTGGGTTTTGTTTTTATCTTCCACTTTTTTTTCTGTGTTGTTTTTAATTTTCTTTTTTTTTTTTTTTCTTAATAGAAAACTTGTCCTAGGGAAGGAATGTCCTTTGCTGCTGGTTCCCGTGTGGAGCAGCTCCCCAGGCAGAGCCCGGCAGCTCCTGGCCCTGCAGGGCTGAGGCTTTTCCCCGTTGCTGGGCACAGACTGATGGAGCAGCACTGCTGAACACGGGGACACGCAGAGGGAGCAGGAGCAGCTGCCTGTGTCCAGCTGCAGCTCCAAGGCCCAAACTCTGAGCAGACAGGGCTGGAAGAGACTGGCAGGCTCCCTGTTTGCTGTGCTGCCCCACTTGTGCCCGGCCCAGCTCTGCGGGAGGCAGAGGGAGAACAAGGGGCAGCTCCGGCCAGCCCCCAGCACAGGAACACCTCCGGCCCCGGGCCTCGGGGCACTGTCAGCACCCGCTGCTCCGGCCACGGCTTCTGCTGGCCCTGACGGCGACAACCAAACTGTGCCTGATCCCCAGGGAGCAGCAGCAGGGCCTGGATCCGATCCCTCAGTCTGGGGCAGGGCTGGACAAACGACCCCCACAGCAGCAGCAGCAACAGCAGCACATGGAGCTGGCTTTGAGCACAGCCCCCGCCACTGTTCCCTCCCGTGGGCAGTGGTGTCACAGCAGCCTGAGGCACCCGGGTGCCCTCAGGGCCCGCAGGGACTTGAGATGGCAGCCCTGGGCTCCTGGGGGTTGTGCAAGGAACAGAGGTGAGGACTCCCTCTCCACGTGGAGCTTCCAGATGGAAAAGGCTGCTGTGAGCAGGCAGCTGCAAGGGCAGAGGAAGGAGGGTCTCGACCCCTGGATCTGTGCCACTTCCACAGTCCTGGGCAGCAGCCACCGAGCCCCGGGGGAACAGAGGGCACAGCAAGAGGGGCAAAAGCAGGCAAGGTCAGAGACTGGAGAGAGCCAGACCTGGGAGCAGGAACAGCTGCTTCATTGCACTCTTGGAGAAAGCTCTCGGCTGTTTCTAAGCGCTGAAAGGCGTGAAGGGCAGAGACGAGGGGACACCAAACAATGCTCCTGTTTGCACACCCTCCCCTCTCAGTGTCCCAGAAGGAATTGGATGAACTGTATTCTTCTCTCTGAGTCGTCTCGTTCAGCGTGAGCAGCTTAGCACCAGGAGCTGATGGAGCTGAAGCCTTAGGCCACAAGAGCTGACCAAGAGGGAACTTTTTGACCAAAGTAATGCTGCTAACATGGACCTGACTGAATCCAGCAGATAAAATCATGGAAATATAGAATCCTTTCTGTTGGGAAAGACCTGGGAGCTCATCAAGTCCCAGTGTTAAGCCAGCAGTGTCAAGCCCAGCACTAAAGCCTGAAGTGCCAAGGCCTGGACAAGAGGCCTGACTGAGGCCTGAACAAGCGGCCCTGAGCCAAAGGTGACCTCTCGATGAACCTTCCAGCCAAAGGTTATCTTTGTATCTGCTCGTTAACAAAATACGCACCGTCATTAGCGTTGTAATAGATGCATCCTCTCCTTAGTGAACCATGTATTGACCTTTCTGTATTTAGAAGCCAGACAAGGCCATGAAGTCTGACATCTGGCCTTGTTCGGGGCTGTAGGGTCAAAGGCAACTCCCCTGGTTCCTCCTTGGGCCCTGGCCAGGCTTTGGGAGAAACCCAAGAGGAGGATGCAACCAGATGTTCCTGTACTAGGAGTGCTGCTGGCAGTTTGTTTATTCAGCACTATCAAAGCTGGGCCCTCTCCCAGCCAGGCTGGAGCCTCAGCTGTGGCTGGAGGCAGCTGCAGGAATTCCCAGTGTCCGGGAGAGGCTCTGCAGTCCTTGGCTGTGACAGCTTCCCCAGCTGCTGTGTGGGTGTGGGTGATGGGAAAGGCTGAGGGTAACTGGTGATGGATCTTTCTCAATCACTGCGGGCAATCCGTGGTAGTGACGGCTGGCTGCATTGCTGAGCTGCTCCTTCTGTGCTCCTTTGCTGCTTTGAACTGTAGTAAATTTCACTGATTCCTTCAGGTGGTGTCTGTGTCCTTGGTGCTGAGCCTGCCCACTGCGAAAACAAAATTGGCATAGCTTGGCCGGATCAGCACAAAATGACACTTTTTAAATCTAAAGGTGAGGAATCAGTCCTATCCGAAATTCCTGGATGGGAAGCCCTTCCCTAGAGTTCTCTGGCTCTGGAGTGGGCTGAGGTGGGAACAGATTTTTGACAGGGGCCACTGTATTAGAGGGTGTAAAGTACCCCACACTGGCTCTGAAATGGCTCACTACTCAGCCTGAGTGGGTACCACAGTGGTCTCTTGAAAAGGAGAGACTTAGATGCCCTAAAAACCCTGGTACAGGAACAACTGGCTCAAGGACACATAGAGCCATCTATGAGCCCTTGGAACACCCCAGTATTTGTTATAAAAAAGAAATCTGCTAAGTGGAGGTTACTCCATGACCTGAGAAAAACCAATTCCATGATGGAGAGAATGGGCACATTGCAGCCTGGTGTGCCATCGATGTCCCACAGTGCTGCCTGCCTCCTGGGACATCCTGATTGTGGACTTAAAGGGCTGTTTTTTCACTCTTCCATTACCCCCAGATGATACCCCAAAGTTTGCCTTGACCGTGCCTTCTATTAATAACACTGCACCAGTGCAACGTTACCAATGGAAAGAACTTTCCCAAGGCGTGGGAAACAGCCCCACGATGTGTCAGTGGGGTGTTGCTCAGGTACTCTGATCAGTGAGAGAACAGTTTCCAGGGGCATACTGTTACCATGGCCTGGATGACATTTTGATTGCAACCCAAACCAGAAAAGAACCCTCATTGATTCAGCCAAGCCTGTTGCAAGCGTTCAAACCACTTGGGCTGCAAGTAGCACCAGAGAAAGTGCAGCAGCAACCACCCTGGAAATATTTGGGACTCAAAATAATGAACCAGACCATACAGCCACAAACAATTCCGTTTCCAACCAAAATTCTAACTCTAAACGATGCACAAAAACTCTTGGGTACCATCAACTGGGTCAGACCTTACCTAGGACTGACTGACTCTCAACTAGCACCTTTATTTGACCTCCTAAAGGGTGACTCTGAATTAACTTCCCCCAGAAAATTAATCCTAGAGGCAAAAGCTGCTGTTGAAACAGCAGAGCAAGCTATCACCAACAGACAAGTCCACCGGATATGCCCAGAGGTGTGGATCACTGTGTTTATTCTCATTGTTAGTTTTCATCCTACTGGTGTTATTGGGCAGTGGAATCCACGCTGGCCTGATACTTTGCACATTCCAGAATGAATGCTTCCACCTCATCAAGCAAAAAAGACGGCACCCACTGTCTTTGAACTAACTGCACAGTTAATTATCAAATGTTGTCGCAGGTGTTTACAGTTGAATGCTACGGATGCTTCAAAAGTTGTCTTGTCTCTGTGACACAAGAGCAATTCTAATGGTGTTTTGCTAACAGTACAGCCTTGCAAAGTGCTTTGCAAGGACACTGGAACGCTTTGGGCACCTGCCCGACGTGTCTGTCCTACCTTACGTCCTGTCCAAGACCACCAGCAGCATTCTCCTGGTGGCCCCTCCACAGACGGTGTGGAGCCGTGTGTGGAACAGTGCTGGAAACAGCTTGTTCACCGACCTCGTGGAGAGCTGGGACTCTTAGAGTGACGGTGCATTTAAGGATTCTGTTTGTTTACAAACTGGTTTTCTGTTTACAGAGTGGTTTTTTCTGTTTACAAATTGTTTTTCTGTTAATTGTTAATCTTGTTAATTCTGTTAATTGGTTTTTCTCAGGGTTTTAAAAGTTGAACGTTTTCTTGTTTTAGTGTTAAGTTGTAGTTTGGAACCATAAGCAGTTAACCTGTAACACGCCAGCCCGGAAGATTGTGATCTCGCCTGACAGCTCCTGGGAGTGAGTGCTGCAGCTCCAGTGGTACATGGGACACATCACTGGCTGAGCAGAATTAAGTTTGTCAAAACCTCCTTCAAATTAAACCCATGCTGTCTTGTGTTACCCTGTCTGCAAAAGGGCCCTTGCAAATGGGATAACGGAAAACAATCTGCATTTTAATAAAAGCAAAGGCAGGAGATGTAGCAGGGTCCAGCTGGTTCACAGCTGGGCATAACGAGTCTGATCATAACAGACCCAACTGGGCTGACCTGGCTTGTTCTAGAAGTCCCCGGGGGAACAAAGAGCTCAGCCAAGCCCAGCCAAGCCCTGGCTGCAGACACACCCCTGGCCAGAGATGTGGGCAGTGCAGAGATTCCCAACCAGTTGGCTTTCCAAGCCTGGGAAATTCAAACTCACCATAAAAGGGAGCTTGGAACAATAAATTGTGGCTGTTGGTCAGAACTCAACAAGATACTGTGTGGTGTGTCTGTCTCCAACCCACCAGCCTCGTGTTACACTATGTCTAAATCTATGTTTCTATCTATATCTCTATCTTTATATGTGAAACAATAATAATAATGTGCAGTAATGCTGACAATACTGATTTGCCACCTTTGGCTGCTCAGGGATGTGACACTAAATACCCTACAGAAAAGCATTGGCCACGACTCAAATGTCAGTGCTAAACTTTGTGAGACTGCTTGCAAGGAATAAAGGAGGAAGGGATGAAATTGGCGATTTTTATGCGGTTTGCTGATACTGTGGTGTGGAATGCTTTGTCTGTTACTGTGAAAATACAGTGATTTGGACTGCTGGTGTTTTCATGTACCAGACTATTCACAAGCTGCAGGATCATCAAACAGACAAAGGGGCAGTTGAAAGAGCAGGTGAAAAAATGAGGAGATGGGAACCTGTCCTGATGGAGAACCCATCCCACAGATGTTCTCCATACCCTTAACAATGGACCCAGTGGGGAAATGGAAACCCCTGGATGTGCACAGCTGCGCCCAGTTTGCGAATACAACCGTGCACAGTGAGACTTTGACTTCTGGGGAAATTGTTCTGGGTGTGATGGCCCCTGACAGGGCCACCCCAGAGGCTGCAGGGCTGGACCTTCATGCATTAGAATTAATTAGGACAAATCAGAAGCAAATGAGAGTTATCAATACAGGAATAGGAACTCAGATTTCTCCAGGACACTGGAGGTTTGAGAACTGCTCACTGGAGCTTGGCCTTGAAAAGCGTTGATGTCATGGGAGAAGGAATTGATGCAGATTGTCAAGGAGAAATCAAAGTCATCCTTTGAAACAATAGTGAACAGAGTGGATTATTTAAGCCTATGGCGTGGCAGCAATTACTGATATTGCAGTTTGAAAAACAGTTGTGAAGAGAGGAGATCCACAGTGTCACTGCGGTCCCCTGGCTCCACAAGGCCCTGCAGGCTCCCAGGGCACCTTTGGTTCTATGGGGCCCGCAGGGTTTAGCTGGCGGGCAGGGTCAGCACCAAAGAGACACGCACCAACTTAAGGAAGCCCAACCCCACCGCGGGGGGACCCGCCTCCCGCCGGGGCTCTGCCGGCACCGCCACCGGGACCCCCAAAAACACCTCCCGGGGACCCCCCATGTCCCCTTGAGGGGCATCTGCGCCTCAGCTCTGGAGCCCTGCCAGATCCAAACATCAAGCTGCCCGGCCCCGACAGAAAAAAGCCCCGGGAGCCATAAATATATTTTATGTGAGCTCCAAACATCCCTCCCCACTTCAAAAAAACCGCCCAGGATATTTGGGGCGCGCTCCCCCTCCCCGGTCACCCGCAGGATACGGGGGCGATGGTCCCGGGGCGAAGGAGCTGCAGATCCAGAGAGCAGTGAAGTCACGCAGTGCCTCCTCTGCCGGCTCCAGCTCCTCCATCCCTCCTCTTCCTCCTTCTCTGTCCCTCCTCCTCCTCCTCCTCCTCCTCCGTCCGTGCGGCCGCGGGCCGGGAGCTCTCGGGTGAGCGGGGTCGGGCCGGGACACGGTGGGAAAGGGGTGGGTCACCCCCAAACCGAGCTGGGGGCAGCGGAGGTTTGGGGGAACAATGGGAAAGGGGTGAGGGGGGGGATAGGGGGAGGTGGGACAGCGGGAAGGGAGTTCCCAGTAGGGGTCCCCCAGTAAACCCCAGGACTCCCAAGCCCTGTCCCAGCGCCCACAGTTCCCTCCACAGCCCCGGCTGAGTGGGGGGCTCAGCCCAGGACCCGTCATTGTCTGGGGCTCCCTCGAGTGCAGCAAATGGGAGAGTGCCCCCCAGGGTGGAGTTTTGGGGGTCTCCCCACCATCACGGCTTTAAGAACCCCCGACAGTCAGGCGCCGCTTTAACTCCCCTTGACAGGGCGACACCACTCCCGTTGATTCCGGTAGTGGAGCCCCCATGGGGGGGTTGGGGGTCCCGGGAGGGTTTGGGGGTCCCGGGGGGGTCTGGGGCTACCTGGGTGATGCCGATGGTGGTGATGAGGACCCCGTGCCAAGTATAAACCTTCTCAAGGGGGCTTGGGGGCGTGTTGGGAGGTCCCATGGGAATTTTGATGTCCTGAGAGGGTTTAGGGGGTTCGTACGGGGCGTTTGCAATCTTGGGGAGTTTTTGGAGGGTCCCAGGGATGTTTTTGGGGTTCCTGGGGAGGTTGGGGTGTCACGGGGAGATTGGAGGTTCCCAGGGAGGAGCTGGGGGGTACCTGGGCAGGGCAGGTGACAGAGCTGGGACCCCGTGCCGGGTCCAAACCTTCTCACTGGGCAGCGTCAGCGTGTTCAGGGAGATCCTGGGGGACCCCGAGGGTCACCCCAATTCCCAGGGGACCCAAAATACTAAGGGCTCCCCTGAACTCCCTCACCCCTGGATCTGCTGCAGGCAGGGGCACACCAGCACTCGGCCCCTGCCCCCACTATCATGGGGGGGCTGTGGAAGAAACCAGGGGGGCACAGACAGGTCAGGGTGGAACCCCAGAGTCCTGGAGGAGGGGACATGGGGACAATCCCAGGAATCCCCGTGAGGAACTTAGGGGGGACCCAGGAGGATTTGGGGGCGGACTGGTGGGGTCATGGGGGGATTTCCAGGAGTCTTGGGAGGGGGGGAAGAGCAGGGTGAGCCCCCAGGATGGGTTTGGGCAGAACCGGATTGGAGCTTCCAGACGCTGAATCCGATGAGGAGAATGACCACGATGGCAGCGATGACGGACACAGCGACCACCAGGGTGAGATTCCTGCTGGATTCCGGCTCTGGGCAGCACGGAATGGTGAGGAGGGGCAGGGGAACCTCCATCCCACTGCGCCACATTCCCAAACTCCCAGTTAACCACATTCCACATTCCCTGCCTCGGCCCAGGAGAAGATGCCGGGCTCCGGCATTCCGGGATGCTCCACCCGGCACCGGTGCTGCTCCCGCTCCTCCGGCAGCGCCTCGATCCTGGCCCGGGGGGGAAAGGCGCCGTCACTGTTGGGAATGATCCCGGATTTCATCCCCCTTCATCCAGCTGATCCCCCGTGGTGCTGGGGTAACATTTGTACGTGTGGCAGGACAACATCGGGAAACAAAGGTTTACTTAACCGAAACAAAGAGGTGGACAAAGGTGGAAGGGGGAGATAACGCCGGTAAAAGACAAAGCTTGAGGCAGCTGCGTGCTTTTCTTTCTCCAGCGTTCGGGGAGACGCGTGTCTGCCGCTCCTCGAGGATCTCAGCCGCCGCAGAGCACGCCGAGCAGAGAACGGCTGTTGCTGGCTGGAGGAGTTTCACTGTGGCCAAAGGGATCCAGTCCTGGGAAATCTATCACCAGTTCAGCCTGAATCCTGAGTTTTCCCTGCCACCTGCGGGAGCTGGTCCAGGCCCTGCCTCGCCTTCGGCTCCTTCGGCGCTGCTCCTCTTGCTGCGGCGTGACCCTGCACCCCCTGCGCTGTCGGGACATCCTGCCCCTGCCTGCCGGGACACCCTGCCATCCCAGCGACCAGCCCGGGACTTTTCCACTGTTCCAGCTTGGTGCTCTGAGGATCCTGCAGGGACAGCGAAACCAAACTGCCCTGGGTTTTGTGAAACAAAGCCCTCGAGGTTCTTGGTACTGTTGTCGTTTGTCATTAATGCTGTAGTTGTTTGGTGGGGGGGAGTTTTTTGTGTTTGTTTGCTTTGTATTACATACTAGTAGAGAACTGCTATTCCTATTTCCCAAATCTTTGCCAAAGAGCCTCTGATTGTAATTTTACCTGGCAGATACCTGTCTTCCCAAACCAAGACAAGGAGGAAGGACAAATCTCACTCCCTCCGCTTCCAAGGAGTGTATATTGTGTGTTGTATACTCCCTTGGGGTGTTTGCCACCTTTCCTGAGGGTGAACTTGTAGGATTTGTTGCAAACTTATTCACAAGAAATGTTGTGTGTACCTATTAGAGTTTTAGAGTGAGTTAGGGATTTGGCAAAGGTGAATTGTTTAAGTTGAAAATAATTTTTGGGTGTAACAGATCAACCCCTGCATACTACAGATAAAAATACTTGCAAGAACCTTTCCCTTTTTCATTTATCATTATGCACACTGCTTCACTGGAAAAGGCCTCACAGGATGTGTTTGGAGAGGAGCCAGCTTTTCCATTAAACAACAAGGAATATTTTACTTTTGAAAGAAAGAGACAAAAACATGCCATTTTTTTTAATGGCACGTTCTTAGTTATCAGATTAACAACATTTTTGGAGGGGTATTCAAGCAAGTATTAAGCGTAAAACATACAAATAAATGTACTCTTACTTTCAGCAATCCTTTAAGAACTAGAGACTTCTCTTAAAGCAGGATCCCTTTCCTTCTGGGTGGATCACCTTTGGGTATTCCTCCAAACAAGCTGCAGCTGTCCCATGTGACACTGGCAGGGGCAGCTCTGGGCCGTGGTGCTTCCCCAGGAGTTTTTGGCGGCTGACTCTTGCTTAGGTAATTTAGTAATTGTGCTGCCACCTTCGGGATCCCCAAAAGGTCTGTCTCCCACATGCCTGCCTGTTGCAAGACTCTATTTCATTTCCATATGTTCCTCTTTTCTGTGCACGATTGGTCTTTGGACAGATAAAGGAGGGGTTTTAGCACCTGTTGATGAATTAATTAAATGGTGGATGTACTGATGTAATCTCTACAAAATGATTCTGTTAGATACTTTGGAGACTTCTGTTTTGCTTGTGTGATATTTACTATTTGAGGGAAACTTTCAAACTCCTGATGGGCCTTGAGTTATTTTTATTTCTTGGACAGACTGTGCTTCTCTTGTCTTTCTACTTGTTGTCCCCTTAATTTTAGCCCCTAGAGGGCTAAACTTTACAGTTTCACTAAATAAATCATAAATGCTTCAGTTTATAAATAATATAGATGTTCATTGTATATTTTTGTATAATTTCATTTTGTCCCCTACAGGGCTAAAATTTGGAGGGTGAGTGCTGCTCTTCAGGAAAACCTGGTGATGGAACAAATGAGGTGCAGCTGGCATCAGTCAAGGTTTCAGTTAGACAGAGTGGAAACTCTGCAGTTGGACCAAGTGCCTTCATCAGAGCAGCAAGTTCCAGAGCTCCTTCACTGTGGCACCTTCGGGCTTGGTGGTAGGAGAACCTGACACAGTGAGTGTAAAGCAATGACACCTGGGCTTGCAGAGTCTGGCTGAGTAAAATCTGGTCTAAGTTCTGTTGTTTTACAGAAGAAAAATGTTGTAGCTGATCTGTCAAACACAGTAGACTCAAAGTGAGGGCCTGGCAGTGACTCTGTAAGAAGAAATGGTTTCTAAAACAGGGTAAAAAAGTGGGAGCTGGCTGCTGAAGATTGATAGCAGAGATTGTTTTTGGCTTGGTTGTCGCACTAGTGATTCCACGTGGTATATTTTGATGCTTTTCAGTTTAGATTGCTGTACAAGTATGAAGTTAAGGCATTAAAAAAAGACCCTCAAATTTGTCTCTTCAACGGGCTCTAGTACAATTACGTGGTAGTAAATGCATCAACAAATATTGGTTTTAGTTATTTTTTGAAATAGCTCTTAAAAAGCATCCCATATCTTGAGAATTCATTGGAGCCTTCCTTAATTGTTTGGCATTTCAGTGTGTGTAGGCAGTAGAGCATGTGAGCAGCTGTAACCACGTTCGTGCGGTCAGTTTTGCAAATACATGAAAAAACTTGCTCATGGGAGAGTCACAGCCCACTTGTGTTTACAACCTGAGACTGGTACAGTGAGTAAAAACAAGCTGGGATACTTGTAGGAACAACAAAAACCCAGGAAACCTTGAGAAATCTTTGGAATCAAAATTATTGTGTGTTTATGGCCAATGCAGTGCTAACAGAGCCAGGACATGTGGCATGTTAATGTTTGGGTTTGGTTTTTTAGTGTCCACTTAAAATTAGTAACGTGGCTCAGATTTTTCAATACAGATCTCTTAGGTACTGGAGGTAGTTAAGTGTGTCATACTAAACACTCTTGGAGTTGAAAATGTTGCTTTGTGTGAGTATTTATATATTCTGAAACTCAGCTGTGCATGCTTTTTGTTCGCCGGTGAAATGCTGTAACCACAGTTGAATTGAAATTGGTCGGTTCAAAGGAGCTGATACAATTTTATCTGTTTGCTCATCTAACTTAGAGCAAGAAATAGGCACAGACTCTGGACTGAGGGATGTTCACTAGTATGTTTGAAAATTTGTGTTTGATAATTGAAGTTAAATATCATGAGAAAACCTCATAAACAGGGGTGAAATTCAACATGTAAAGTGCTTGTTTTCCTTTGTGGCCTTGTGTGAACTGTCTTGCAGATCAAACTTCTAACTCCTTCTATGTGAGTTAGCATTAGCAATAAGTGGCAAAGTCCATCCTGTTGTTAAGAATTTGGATGCTGTGTAGGGCAAATCCACCTTTTCACCCTATTGTTTGGCCTCTCTTCTTACCATTTCTGTAATCATCAATGATTGAGTAAATCCCCAAGAGCATTTTGTGGTAGTGATGCAACCACACTTGCCATTTTGTGAGTGTGTGATAAATACGTATTAAATGGTACCAAATGAGCTCAGCAGAGATAACAGGTTGTGTGCTTTTCTCTAGAGGCAAGAACACCAGGTGTGGCCTGGTGTTGGGATCGTGGATCACAGGAATCAGTCGATGACCTCAGTTTTAAAACACCAGTCTGGCCGCATTTGGTCTGCTCTGCTGTCCTCTGGAATCTCTGCTGTATGTGCAACTACAAACCCTTGGTTTATAAATTTGCTTAAAACATTACAAATCTCATACTGATGTAAGACTGCTCCTGCGAGGAAAGGTTTATTAAAGAACCAAATCTTACGTGAGAAGACTGCAGAGAAGAGATGCATTTTGCCATAGCTGTATGGCTGAACCTATGGGGGTGGACAGAAATTCTGAATCTTTTCTTCCGGCCCCTGTGTTGGAGGAAGGGTTAGGTTGGAATCCTGCAGTTTTCTAAAGTGGTGTCTTGGAAGAGAGAGGAATGAGTCCCAGGCTGAGCCTTCCTTTAGGAGAGGAACTGCAGGTATCCCGTCATGCCGTGTGCCGCTTTGCGCCTCGGTGTATCCCGTCATTCCCCGCGGTGCCGCTTTGCGCCTCGGTGTATCCCGTCATGCCCTGCGGCGCCGCTCTGCGCCCCGGTGTATCCCGTCATGCCCCGCGGCGCCGCTTTGCTCCTTTGCGTACAAATGACGTCACCGGCGTTTATTTCGCCTCTCATTTGCATAAGTTTACATAAGGCTGGCGCCTCGGTGAGGTGGGCGGGGTCTGAGTCACGCCCAGGCCCCTCCCAGTACAAACCAGTAACTCCCAGTCCCCGTGGTCAGTGACGTCATTCGCGTTTATTTGTGTTCTCATTTACATAAGTTTGCATATCGGCGCGGTGGGCGGGGTCAGAGCAGCGTTGGCCCCTCCCACTCCCTTCCAGTAGAACCCAGTAACCCCCAGGCCCCGCCCAGTTTGCCCCGCCCTTGTTGTCGATCTATATAAGGGAAGGGGGCGTGGCCTGATGAGGGGCGTGATCGGTTCACATGTGGGGGAGGGGCAAAGGGTAAACCACGCCCAGAAACCCCGAAACCAGTTTAAACCAGTATAAACCAGTAACCCCCAAACCCACTCCCAGTCCATCCCAGTAGAAACCAGTGACCCCAAACCCACTCCCAGTCCATCCCAGTACAAACCAGTGACCCCAAACCCACTCCCAATCCATCCCAGTACAAACCAGTGACCCCCAAACCCACTCCCAGTCCATCCCAGTATAAACCAGTGCCCTCCAGTCCCCATTCCAGTGCCCTCACCTGTCCGTACTGGTTTGAACTGGGATCTCTCGACGCTCGGTGACCTCCAGGGATCGGCTCAGGGCCAGGGCCCGGCGCTGGGGGATACTGGGAGTTACTGGTTTATACTGGTTTGTACTGGGTTATACTGGTTTGTACTGGTTTGGGGGTTTTCCTTACTGGTTTGTACTGGGAGGGGCTTTAGGGGTCACTGGGACGAACTGGGATGAACTGGGAAGGGATTTGGGGTGACTGGTTTGTACTGGTTTATACTGGTTTATACCGGTTTGGGGTTTTTCTTTACTGGTTTGTACTGGTTTGTACTGGGAGGGGGTTTGGGGGGTTTTTTGGGATTTTTGGGGAGAATTTGGGGGATTTTGGGGATCTAAAAATTCCAATTTTTAGTGGGAATTTTGGGGTCATTTTCTGGGATTTTGGGGCTCTGAAATCCTGATTTTTAATGGGAATTTTTGGGGTGAATTTTTGGCGTTTTGGGTGGGAATTTTGGGGATAATTTGAGGGATTTTGGGGCTTCAAAAAACCCCATTTTTCAGTCGGAATTTTGGGGTCATTTTTTGGGATTTTGGGGCTCTGAAATCCTGATTTTTAGTGGGAATTTTTGGGTCATTTTTAGGGCATTTTGGGTGAATTTTGGGGAATTTTTGGGCTCTAAAAGTTCCAATTTTTAGTGGGAATTTTGGGGTGAATTTTGGGGGATTTTGGGGCTTTAAAAATCTCAATTTTGGGAGGGAATTTTGGAGTAAATTTTTGGGATTTTGGGTGGAAATTTTGGGGTGAATTTTTGGGGATTTTGGGGCTCTGAAAATCCCAATTTTCAGTGGGAATTTTGGGGTTTTTGAGGGATTTTAGGTGGGAGTTTTGGGGTGAATTTTTGGGATTTTGGGTGGAAATTTTGGGGGTTTTGGAACTTCAAAAATTCCAATTTTGGGGTGAATTTTGGGGATTTTTGAGGCTCTAAAAATCCCAATTTTTAGCGGGAATTTTGGGGTAAAATTGAGGGATTTTGAGGCTTAAAAATTTTCAGTTTTCAGTGGAAATTTTCAGGTCATTTTTGGGGATTTTTGGTGGAAATTTTGGGGTGAATTTTTGGGATTTTTTGGGATCGAAAAATTTTAATTAAAATAATCAAATAATTAATTATTTAATTATTTTATTAAAATTAAATTAAATTTAATTTCAATAAATTTTCAGCTCGCCGGTTTTTGTTGTTGTTGTTTTGCTGTCGCCGCGGGTTTTTTTTTGTTTTTTTTTTTGATTGTTTGTTTGTTTGTGGGAGTTTGAGGCGGTTTTTGGGAAAATTTTTCCCCTCAGGTTTTGCCGATTTGGGGATTTTTTTTCTTTTTAAAGCGATTTTTTTCCCAAAAAAATTTCGTTTTTCCCTCTAAAATCCCCATTTTCCCCCCTAAAATCTCCCTTTTTTCCCCAAAATCTCCATTTTCCCCCCAAATTTCCGTCTTATCCGGCAAAACCCCCCGTGCGCCGCCATCTTGTACGGCAACCCCGAGCGGCCAAACCACCCCAAACCCGACAAATTTTCCCGTTTCCCAACCAAAATCTCCATTAGTCTCTCTAAAATTTCTTTTTTTCCCCTTAAATCCCATTTTTTTCCCCCAAATCTCCATTTTCTTCGTTTTTGTACGGCAAAAAAAAACCCCCGCGCGCCGCCATCTTGTACGGCAAGATCCTCCGGGCGCCGCCATTTTGCCGCCCGCTCCTCACCCCTCACACCGCGCCGCCATTTTGTACGGCAATCCCCAGCGGTCAAACCACCCCAAAACTCCCTAAATTTTGCCGTTTTCCCCCCAAATTTAGAGTCGGAGATTTCCATTTTTATCTCTAAAATCCACTTTTTCCCCCAAATCCCCTTTTTCCACCCAAATCTCCGTTTTCTTCATTTTGTACGGCACGATCCTCAAGACGCCGCCATTCTGTCGCCCTCACGTCTCCCTCAAACAGCGCCGCCATTTTGTACGGAAACCCCCAGTGGCCAAACCGCCCCAAAACCTACCGATTTTATCCGTTTTTTCTCCAAATTTAGAAGCGGAAAATCCAATTTTTATCTCTAAAATCCCCTTTTTCCCTGAAATCCCCTTTTTTTCCTCCCAAATCTCTGTTTTCTCTATTCCGTACGGCGAAATCTCCGAGCCGCCATTTTGTCGCCCTCACACCGCGCCGCCATTTTGTACGGCAAGCCCCGGAGGCCAAACCGCCCCAAAACCTCCCGATTTTATCCGTTTTTTGCCCCAAAAAAACGAGTCGGATATTTCCGTTTCTTAATTATTTTGAATTTTTCAGGATCCCCCCTCAGCCCAACGTGTCTTTCCAGGGTCTTTTCGGGGTGTCTGAGGGCGCGGCCGGAGCGGCCCCGGGGGAGCTCAGCGGGTTTTGAGCGAAGGTTTGCCGGAGAGGGCCTGATTAAACAAACAAAAAAAACCCGAAATAAATAAAAATGTAAAAATATCATTCTGGGGAGGGATTCCCCCTCCCCCCAAATTTTTTGGGGTTTTTTTTGGGGGGGGTTTTTTTGGTCACCTTTGGCCGCCAGCTGCAGGTGGTTCCGGAGGCGCCGGCGGCGCTGATCGGCCTCGTGCGTGGCCTTGGCAAATGAGGAGACAGGGGAAGGAGGCAGCTCTTAGGGACAGAATTATTCCTTTTATCCTCTCTATGCCTGTTTAAGTACTGCCTTCCCTTAGGGGCATAACTCAAGCAAACACCTGTTGGATGCCATTGTGTTTTCAGGGATGATTTAGGGATGGCTGCCCATTTCTAGTGATCCTGTTCAGAAGTGGTTTAAAATGTACAGTAGTGTAGGCAGAAAGTCAAGCTAGAGCTGCTGTGACAGTGCTTCCATCATCTGTCAGCATCCTGAGTGTTGTGAGCTAAACCTGAAATTTGATTTGAACTGCCTGATATCTGCCAAGGGGCAGGATATCATTGCTGGAGAGAAATCCTCTCATCTTCCGCGACTCCATCCCCAGTCAGATGGAAGAACAGGTTGGTATCCAGAGGTGAATGGCACTGGACCTTTACGGGGCACAGAAATCATCCATATCCCCATGCTTTTAAGGAAAAGGATTCTGAGCAGAGGGCCCTTGGACTCTGCGGCAGAAACTGTTTGGAAAAACTTGCTTTAATAATAAGATTCTGACTGAAGAGTTTTGCAGAGGATGGTTTGCTTATGGAAATGGTCAAGCGGTCGTTCTGGTATTTGGACACCAGGTTACAAAAAGAGGAAAACTACTGTATGGGTATACACGAAGTGAATGAAAAAGTAGATTAAAGGAAAAGTTCAGAAGCCAAAGCTGGAGAGAGGTTCAGAGTAACCCAAAATTGCCATCCAAGATCTTGGGGAGGAGGGTTGTAACCTTTCTGAGGTATTACTGTGCGTGTACTCCCTAACGAATACATTGGGTGTTAGACCAAACCAGACAATTAATTTTTAACACAGAAGGACTTTGAGGACAACTCTGACACCCAGAGGAAAGAAAAGGCTTAATGGAAAGTTTCCATCTTCGAATCACTGCTAAAGTAGAAGTGCTGTTTTGTTAGTGGAAAATGTCAGTGAAATTTCAAATAATTGTGTATTCCTGAGAGGTGTCACTACAGTAAATCCCCTTTGTGGAATAGTTAAGTCACAATTGAAATTTGGTGCTGTGCAGTAGTCCATTGTTCTGGTACTTAAACTCTTTAGAGAACAGTCCCCATAAGGGGTAATGATTTGCTGGTGGTCAAGAAATGTATTTTCTGTATGATCCAGGTGGAGAAGTAAAGGAAGAAATGCTGTGAAATAGACACATTTTTTGTACACCTGAAAAGAGACTTGGATGTGATATGCAGGCAGATATCAGCTTTAAATTCGATGTAGTCAATGTTAATGGTATTAACATAGAGATCTTTATCAGCAGAGGTGTATTCAGGCTTCTTCTATTTTCCTGTCCATTTGCTTCAGTGTAGCAGTGTGAGATGAAAGCCCAAGGCTTTGCAGACTGGCTCCTCATTTGTGCCCCAGTTACTGACAGCAGGGACAGTGGAAATTCTCCTTGCAGTGGCCTTGTTTTAAACACCAAGATGAAAATATAATGCATGCTTAGAAGGTGCAAACAATGTCTAGTCTCATTTCACTCAGTGAAATTTGCTCAGCTTCATCTTGGAGCACTGGAGATATTTTAGTATTTCAAAGTGTATCAAACTATTTGCCCAGTATTTGGAAAAGCTACTCAGATGTAGTGGAAATGTTTCTATTTCAGACCCAAACCACTTTGATATTTGTTAATTTTATTAGTGTATTGAAGTTCATTGACACTGGGAAAAGTGATCCTGTTTCTTCAATTGATAACACCACAGGAATTGCCTTTTTATTAATCTTTATTTGGATGCCTCCCTGTCCCTATGGAACAATGGGGTTGAAGATGCAGTGAGGGAGAACAGTGGAAGGAAAAGGCCAGACTAAATATTCCTTGAAATAAATAGGCCTCTTTCCCTTGACTTCAAAGGAAAAAAAAAAACCAACCTAATTAAATACAATTGAGGGGAAGAGGAAAAAAAAATGAGAACCTTTGATTTGAACACACTTTGGAGCAGAGCATGGAGAGATAGGAGAATGATCTCTGTGAGATGAATAAGTTGCCTCTCCTGCTGCATTTGTTTTGGGGTGGGTGAATCATTTCTTGAGGATTCTGTTTTTAAAAGTTGGATTTGACTTGGTTGATATTCCTTTCAGCATCTAGATTTTCTATTTTGGCTTGTATTTTTCATACAAGAACCATGTCGTTAGAGCAGATAGCTGGTCCTGCAGTACAGGCAGATCTCATAAGGGTAGGAGGATAAGGAAATACACCGGAAAGGACAATATTGAAGATTTTATCAAGTTTGACCTCCTGGCAGTTGAAGCAAGTTGTTCCTCAAGGTCTTGTGGCAGCTGTTTCAAGTGAAGAGAGCACGAGTCACAAACACTGTGAAGTTCTCTGACTGATTCTAAACAGGGTAAAGAATTAGCCCCTTCACCATCACGCCTGGATTTTTACCTGGGGAGAATGTCTATGGAAAAAGATTGTGGCTGTTGTGAAGGAATAATGTCCAAGGCAGCCGAAAATCTGCGTTGGCTGATGTGTTGTGTGTCCTCCCTCCTCCCAGTGTTTTCAGTCAGTGTGTCAGAGCCTTTCCTGGCATGTGAGACATTCCTTGAAGTGTTGAAATGGTTCCTTGGGACTCCCTCACTCTTGGCAAAAAAAGTAGGAGGAGTGTTGGGGGTTAGGTTTGTTCCTTCTTTCTCTAAAGAATTTTTTCCCGACACGTTACCAAGGAGACCAAGTGTTGGATACTTGAGAGTACTTAACCGAAACAAAGAGGTGGACAAAGGTGGAAGGGGGAGATAACGCAGGTAAAAGACAAAGCTTGAGGCAGCTGCGGGCTTTTCTTTCTCCGGCGTTCGGGGAGACGCGTGTCTGCCGCTCCTCGAGGATCTCAGCCGCCGCAGAGCACGCCGAGCAGAGAACGGCTGTTGCTGGCTGGAGGAGTTTCACTGTGGCCAAAGGGATCCATTCCTGGGAAATCTACTATCACCAGTTCAGCCTGAATCCTGAGTTTTCCCGGCCACCTGCGGGAGCTGGTCCAGGCCCTGCCTCGCCTTCGGCGCTGCTCCTCTTGCTGCAGCGTGACCCTGCACCCCCTGCGCTGCCGGGACATCCTGCCCCTGCCTGCCGGGACACCCTGCCATCCCAGCGACCAGCCCAGGACTTTTCCACTGTTTCAGCTTGGTGCTCTGAGGATCCTGCAGGGACAGCGAAACCAAACTGCCCTGGGTTTTGTGAAACAAAGCCCTCAAGGTTCTTGGTACTGTTGTCGTTTGTCATTAATGCTGCAGTTGTTTGGTGGGGGGGAGTTTTTTGTGTTTGTTTGCTTTGTATTACATACTAGTAAAGAACTGCTATTCCTATTTCCCAAATCTTTGCCAAAGAGCCCCTGATTGTAATTTTACCTGGCAGATACCTGTCTTCCCAAACCAAGACAAGGAGGAAGGACAAATCTCACTCCCTCCGCTTCCAATGAGTGTATATTGTGTGTTGTATACTCCCTTGGGGTGTTTGCCACCTTTCCTGAGGGTGAACTTGTAGGATTTGTTGCAAATTTATTCACAAGAAATGTTGTGTGTACCTATTAGAGTTTTAGAGTGAGTTAGGGATTTGGCAAAGGTGAATTGTTTAAGTTGAAAATAATTTTTGGGTGTAACAGATCAACCCCTGCATACTACAGATAAAAATACTTGCAAGAACCTTTCCCTTTTTCATTTATCATTATGCACACTGCTTCACTGGAAAAGGCCTCACAGGATGTGTTTGGAGAGGAGCCAGCTTTTCCATTAAACAACAAGGAATATTTTACTTTTGAAAGAAAGAGACAAAAACATGCCATTTTTTTTAATGGCACGTTCTTAGTTATCAGATTAACAACATTTTTGGAGGGGTATTCAAGCAAGTATTAAGCGTAAAACATACAAATAAATGTACTCTTACTTTCAGCAATCCTTTAAGAACTAGAGACTTCTCTTAAAGCAGGATCCCTTTCCTTCTGGGTGGATCACCTTTGGGTATTCCTCCAAACAAGCTGCAGCTGTCCCATGTGACACTGGCAGGGGCAGCTCTGGGCCGTGTTGCTTCCCCAGGAGTTTTTGGCGGCTGACTCTTGCTTAGGTAATTTAGTAATTGTGCTGCCACCTTCGGGATCCCCAAAAGGTCTGTCTCCCACATGCCTGCCTGTTGCAAGACTCTATTTCATTTCCATATGTTCCTCTTTTCTGTGCACGATTGGTCTTTGGACAGATAAAGGAGGGGTTTTAGCACCTGTTAATGAATTAATTAAATGGTGGATGTACTGATGTAATCTCTACAAAATGATTCTGTTAGATACTTTGGAGACTTCTGTTTTGCTTGTGTGATCTTTACTATTTGAGGGAAACTTTCAAACTCCTGATGGGCCTTGAGTGATTTTTACTTCTTGGACAGACTGTGCTTCTCTTGTCTTTCTACTTGTTGTCCCCTTAATTTTAGCCCCTAGAGGGCTAAACTTTACAGTTTCACTAAATAAATCATAAATACTTCAGTTTATAAATAATATAGATGTTCATTGTATATTTTTGTATAATTTAATTTTGTCCCCTACAGGGCTAAAATTTGGAGGGTGAGTGCTGCTCTTCAGGAAAACCTGGTGATGGAACAAATGAGGTGCAGCTGGCATCAGTCAAGGTTTCAGTTAGACAGAGTGGAAACTCTGCAGTTGGACCAAGTGCCTTCATCAGAGCAGCAAGTTCCAGAGCTCCTTCACTGTGGCACCTTCGGGCTTGGTGGTAGGAGAACCTGACACAGTGAGTGTAAAGCAATGACACCTGGGCTTGCAGAGTCTGGCTGAGTAAAATCTGGTCTAAGTTCTGTTGTTTTACAGAAGAAAAATGTTGTAGCTGATCTGTCAAACACAGTAGACTCAAAGTGAGGGCCTGGCAGTGACTCTGTAAGAAGAAATGGTTTATAAAACAGGGTAAAAAAGTGGGAGCTGGCTGCTGAAGATTGATAGCAGAGATTGTTTTTGGCTTGGTTGTCGCACTAGTGATTCCACGTGGTATATTTTGATGCTTTTCAGTTTAGATTGCTGTACAAGTATGAAGTTAAGGCATTAAAAAAAGACCCTCAAATTTGTCTCTTCAACGGGCTCTAGTACAATTACGTGGTAGTAAATGCATCAACAAATATTGGTTTTAGTTATTTTTTGAAATAGCTCTTAAAAAGCATCCCATATCTTGAGAATTCATTGGAGCCTTCCTTAATTGTTTGGCATTTCAGTGTGTGTAGGCAGTAGAGCATGTGAGCAGCTGTAACCACGTTCGTGCGGTCAGTTTTGCAAATACATGAAAAAACTTGCTCATGGGAGAGTCACAGCCCACTTGTGTTTACAACCTGAGACTGGTACAGTGAGTAAAAACAAGCTGGGATACTTGTAGGAACAACAAAAACCCAGGAAACCTTGAGAAATCTTTGGAATCAAAATCATTGTGTGTTTATGGCCAATGCAGTGCTAAGAGAGCCAGGACATGTGGCATGTTAATGTTTGGGTTTGGTTTTTTAGTGTCCACTTAAAATTAGTAACATGGCTCAGATTTTTCAATACAGATCTCTTAGGTACTGGAGGTAGTTAAGTGTGTCATACTAAACACTCTGGGAGTTGAAAATGTTGCTTTGTGTGAGTATTTATATTTTCTGAAACTCAGCTGTGCATGCTTTTTGTTCGCCGTTGAAATGCTGTAACCACAGCTGAATTGAAATTGGTCGGTCCAAAGGAGCTGATACAATTTTATCTGTTTGCTCATCTAACTTAGAGCAAGAAATAGGCACAGACTCTGGACTGAGGGATGTTCACCGGTATGTTTGAAAATTTGTGTTTGATTATTGAAGTTAAATATCATGAGAAAACCTCATAAACAGGGGTGAAATTCAACATGTAAAGTGCTTGTTTTCCTTTGTGGCCTCGTGTGAACTGTCTTGCAGATCAAACTTCTAACTCCTTCTATGTGAGTTAGCATTAGCAATAAGTGGCAAAGTCCATCCTGTTGTTAAGAATTTGGATGCTGTGTAGGGTAAATCCACCTTTTCCCTCTATTGTTTGGCCTCTCTTCTTACCATTTCTGTAATCATCAATGATTGAGTAAATCCCCAGGAGCATTTTGTGGTAGTGATGCAACCACACTTGCCATTTTGTGAGTGTGTGATAAATACGTATTAAAAGGTACCAAATGAGCTCAGCAGAGATAACAGGTTGTGTGCTTTTCTCTAGAGGCAAGAACACCAGGTGTGGCCTGGTGTTGGGATCGTGGATCACAGGAATCAGTCGATGACCTCAGTTTTAAAACACCAGTCTGGCTGCATTTGGTCTGCTCTGCTGTCCTCTGGAATCTCTGCTGTATGTGCAACTACAAACCCTTGGTTTATAAATTTACTTAAAACATTACAAATCTCATACTGATGTAAGACTGCTCCTCCGAGGAAAGGTTTATTAAAGAAACAAATCTTACGTGAGAAGACTGCAGAGAAGAGATGCATTTTGCCATAGCTGTATGGCTGAACCTATGGGGGTGGACAGAAATTCTGAATCTTTTCTTCCGGCCCCTGTGTTGGAGGAAGGGTTAGGTTGGAATCCTGCAGTTTTCTAAAGTAGTGTCTTGGAAGAGAGAGGAATGAGTCCCAGGCTGAGCCTTCCTTTAGGAGAGGAGCTGCAGGTATCCCGTCATGCCGTGCGCCGCTTTGCGCCTCGGTGTATCCCGTCATGCGCCGCGCCGCTTTGCGCCTCGGTGTATCCCGTCATGCCCCGTTCCGCCGCTTTGCGCCTCGGTGTATCCCGTCGTGCCCCGCGGCGCTCTGCGCCTCGGTGTATCCCGTCACGCCCCGCGGCGCCGCCTTGCGCCTCGGTGTATCCCGTCATGCCCTGCGGTGCCGCTCTGCGCCCCGGTGTATCCCGTCATGCCCCGCGGCGCCGCTTTGCTCCTCGGCGTACAAATGACGTCACCCGCGCTTATTTCGCCGCTCATTTGCATAAGTTTACATAAGGCTGGCGCCTCGGTGAGGTGGGCGGGGTCTGAGTCACGCCCAGGCCCCTCCCAGTACAAACCAGTAACTCCCAGTCCCCGTGGTCAGTGACGTCATTCGCATTTATTTGTGCTCTCATTTACATAAGTTTGCATATCGGCGCGGTGGGCGGGGTCAGAGCCGCGTTGGCCCCTCCCACTTCCTCCCAGTAGAACCAAGTAACCCCCAGGCCCCGCCCAGTTTGCCCCGCCCTTGTTGTCGCTCCATAAAAGGGAAGGGGGCGTGGCTTGATGAGGGGCGTGGTCGGTTTACATGTGGGGGAGGGGCAAAGGGTAAACCACGCCCAGAAACCCCGAAACCAGTTTAAACCAGTATAAACCAGTAACCCCCAAACCCACTCCCAGTCCATCCCAGTATAAACCAGTGACCCCAAACCCACTCCCAGTCCATACCAGTATCAAACCAGTAACCCCCAAACCCACTCCCAGTCCATCCCAGTATCAAACCAGTGACCCCAAACCCACTCCCAGTCCATCCCAGTATAAACCAGTGACCCCAAACCCACTCCCAGTCCATCCCAGTACAAACCAGTAACCCCCAAACCCACTCCCAGTCCATCCCAGTATAAACCAGTGACCCCAAACCCACTCCCAGTTCATCCCAGTACAAACCAGTAACCCCCAAACCCACTCTCAGTCCATCCCAGTATAAACCAGTAACCCCCAAAGCCACTCCCAGTCCATCCCAGTACAAACCAGTGACCCCCAAACCCACTCCCAGTCCATCCCAGTACAAACCAGTAACCCCCAAACCCACTCCCAGTCCATCCCAGTACAAACCAGTGACCCCAAACCCACTCCCAGTCTATCCCAGTATAAACCAGTGACCCCAAACCCACTCCCAGTCCATCCCAGTACAAACCAGTGCCCTCCAGTCCCCATTCCAGTGCCCTCACCTGTCCGTACTGGTTTGAACTGGGATCTCTCGACGCTCGGTGACCTCCAGGGAGCGGCTCAGGGCCAGGGCCTGGCGCTGGGGGATACTGGGAGTTACTGGTTTATACTGGTTTGTACTGGGTTATACTGGTTTGTACTGGTTTGGGGGTTTTCCTTACTGGTTTGTACTGGGAGGGGCTTTAGGGGTCACCGGGATGAACTGGGAAGGGATTTGGGGTGACTGGTTTGTACTGGTTTATACTGGTTTGGGGTTTTTCTTTACTGGTTTGTACTGGTTTGTACTGGGAGGGGGTTTGGGGGGTTTTTTGGGATTTTTGGGGAGAATTTGGGGATTTTGGGGATCTAAAAATTCCAATTTTTAGTGGGAATTTTGGAGTCATTTTCTGGGATTTTGGGGCTCTGAAATCCTGATTTTTAATGGGAATTTTTGGGGTGAATTTTTGGCGTTTTGGGAGGGAATTTTGGGGATAATTTGAGGGATTTTGGGGCTTCAAAAAACCCCATTTTTCAGTCGGAATTTTGGGGTCATTTTTTGGGATTTTGGGGCTCTGAAATCCTGATTTTTAGTGGGAATTTTTGGGTCATTTTTAGGGCATTTTGGGTGAATTTTGGGGAATTTTTGGGCTCTAAAAGTTCCAATTTTTAGTGGGAATTTTGGGGTGAATTTTGGGGGATTTGGGGGCTTTAAAAATCTCAGTTTTGGGAGGGAATTTTGGAGTAAATTTTTGGGATTTTGGGTGGAAATTTTGGGGTGAATTTTTGGGGATTTTGGGGCTCTGAAAATCCCAATTTTTAGTGGGAATTTTGGGGTTTTTTGATGGATTTTAGTTGGGAATTTTGCGGTGAATTTTTGGGATTTTGGGTGGAAATTTTGGGGGTTTTGGAACTTCAAAAATTCCAATTTTGGGGTGAATTTTGGGGATTTTTGAGGCTCTAAAAATCCCAATTTTCAGCGGGAATTTTGGGGTAAAATTGAGGGATTTTGAGGCTTAAAAATTTTCAGTTTTCAGTGGAAATTTTCGGGTCATTTTTTGGGATTTTGAGTGGAAATTTTGGGGTGAATTTTTGAGATTTTTTTGGGATCGAAAAATTTTAATTAAAAAAATTAAATAAATAATTATTTAGTTAATTTAATTAAAATTAAAATAAAATTAAATTTCAATAAATTTTCAGCTCGCCGGTTTTTGTTGTTGTTGTTTTGCTGTCGCCGCGGTTGTTTTTTTTTTTTTTTGTGGGAGTTTGAGGCGGTTTTTGGGAAAATTTTTCCCCTTAGGTTTTGCCGATTTGGGGACTTTTTTTCTTTTTAAAGCGATTTTTTTCCCCAAAAAATGTCGTTTCACCCCTCTAAAATCCCCATTTTCCCCCCTAAAATCTCCCTTTTTTCCCCAAAATCTCCATTTTCCCCCCAAATTTCCGTCTTATCCGGCAAAACCCCCCGCGCGCCGCCATCTTGTACGGCAACCCCGAGCGGCCAAACCACCCCAAAGCCGACAAATTTTCCCGTTCCCCCCCCAAAATCTCTATTAGTCTCTCTAAAATTTCTTTTTTTTCCCTTAAATCCCATTTTTCCCCCCAAATCTCCATTTTCTTCGTTTTTGTACGGCAAAAAACCCCCGCGCGCCGCCCTCTTGTACGGCAAGCTCCTCCGGGCGCCGCCATTTTGCCGCCCGCTCCTCACCCCTCACACCGCGCCGCCATTTTGTACGGCAACCCCCAGCGGTCAAACCACCCCAAAACTCCCTAAATTTTGCCGTTTTCCCCCCAAATTTAGAGTCGGAGATTTCCATTTTTATCTCTAAAATCCACTTTTTCCCCCAAATCCCCTTTTTCCACCCAAATCTCCGTTTTCTCCATTTTGTACGGCACGATCCTCAAAACGCCGCCATTCTGTCGTCCTCACGTCTCCCTCAAACAGCGCCGCCATTTTGTACGGCAAGCCCCGGAGGCCAAACCGCCCCAAAACCTCCCGATTTTATCCGTTTTTTGCCCCAAAGAACGAGTCGGATATTTCCGGTTTTTAATTCTTTTGAATTTTCCAGGATCCCCCCTCAGCCCAACGTGTCTTTCCAGGGTCTTTTCGGGGTGTCTGAGGGCGCGGCCGGAGCGGCCCCGGGGGAGCTCAGCCGGTTTTGAGCGAAGGTTTGCTGGAGAGGGCCTGATTAAACAAACAAAAAAACCCCGAAATAAATAAAAATGTAAAAATATCATTCTGGGGAGGGATTCCCCCTTCCCCCAAATTTTTGGGGGTTTTTTTTTGGGAGGGGTTTTTTGGTCACCTTTGGCCGCCAGCTGCAGGTGGTTCCGGAGGCGCCGGCGGCGCTGATCGGCCTCGTGCGTGGCCTTGGCAAATGAGGAGACAGGGGAAGGAGGCAGCTCTTAGGGACAGAATTATTCCTTTTATCCTCTCTATGCCTGTTGAAGTACTGCCTTGCCTTAGGGGGATAACTCAAGCAAACACCTGTTGGATGCCATTGTGTTTTCAGGGATGATTTAGGGATGGCTGCCCATTTCTAGTGATCCTGTTCAGAAGTGGTTTAAAATGTACAGTAGTGTAGGCGGAAAGTCAAGCTAGAGCTGCTGTGACAGTGCTTCCATCATCTGTCAGCATCCTGAGTGTTGTGAGCTAAACCTGAAATTTGATTTGAACTGCCTGATATCTGCCAAGGGGCAGGATATCATTGCTGGAGAGAAATCCTCTCATCTTCCGCGACTCCATCCCCAGTCAGATGGAAGAACAGGTTGGTATCCAGAGGTGAATGGCACTGGACCTTTACGGGGCACAGAAATCATCCATATCCCCATGCTTTTAAGGAAAAGGATTCTGAGCAGAGGGCCCTTTGGCTCTGCGGCAGAAACTGTTTGGAAAAGTTGCTTTAATAATAAGATTCTGACTGAAGAGTTTTGCAGAGGATGGTTTGCTTATGGAAATGGTCAAGCGGTCGTTCTGGTATTTGGACACCAGGTTACAAAAAGAGAAAAACTACTGTATCGGTGTACATGAAGTGAATGAAAAAGTAGATTAAAGGAAAAGTTCAGAAGCCAAAGCTGGAGAGAGGTTCAGAGTAACCCAAAATTGCCATCCAAGATCTTGGGGAGGAGGGTTGTAACCTTTCTGAGGTATTACTGTGCGTGTACTCCCTAACGAATACATTGGGTATGTTAGACCAAACCAGACAATTAATTTTTAACACAGAAGGACTTTGAGGACAACTCTGACACCCAGAGGAAAGAAAAGGCTTAATGGAAAGTTTCCATCTTCGAATCACTGCTAAAGTAGAAGTGCTGTTTTGTTAGTGGAAAATGTCAGTGAAATTTCAAATAATTGTGTATTCCTGAGAGGTGATTTACTACAGTAAATCCCCTTTGTGGAATAGTTAAGTCACAATTGAAATTTGGTGCTGTGCAGTAGTCCATTGTTCTGGTACTTAAACTCTTTAGGGAACAGCCCCCATGAGGGGTAATGATTTGCTGGTGGCCAAGAAATGTATTTTCTGTATGATCCAGGCGGAGAAGTAAAGGAAGAAATGCTGTGAAATGGACACATTTTTTGTACACCTGAAAAGAGACTTGTATGTGATATGCAGGCAGATATCAGCTTTAAATTCGATGTAGTCAATGTTAATGGTATTAACATAGAGATCTTTATCAGCAGAGGTGTATTCAGGCTTCTTCTATTTTCCTGTCCATTTGCTTCAGTGTAGCAGTGTGAGATGAAAGCCCAAGGCTTTGCAGACTGGCTCCTCATTTGTGCCCCTGTTTGAGGCAGGGAACAGGTAGACCTGAGAAACAGTGAGAATGCCAGCACAGGGGCTCCTGCTGCACGTGCTGATGCGTCCCTTGTGTGGGATGGAGAGTGCCCACTTGGTTTGAGGATTTGCTTCCAGGCATCTGATTTCTCTGAGATGCTGTCATTTTCTCTGTAAATGTGCCTCTGTGGCTGTAGCTGCCAACAGTTTAGTCTGAACAGTATTCATCGGTTTGATTGTTTCCTGCTCCCTCTGACTTTGTGGTGCACAAGTCGACCTAAATGTCTCAATAATGAATTATTGCTGGGTGATTAATCAGCTTCCCCTGCTTTAGACAGTTGCCTCCTAGAACTTACCATAATTCACCTCCATCAGCCAAGACATACAGACATTAATTGCCTCATAATATTGTCAGGAAGATGTCAGGTAGTACTGACAGGGTGTGAGTGCGTCTCTTTGATCTAAGCAAATTTTGTTAGTGTTTTGCCCCTAATCTCATTCTACACATTTATCTTGCCGGTGCCACGAGCTGGACTGAGGACACATCATCAGGGTGCAGTCAGGAGCAATCTGTCCAAATGAACAGTGATTTCACATTTGCAGTGGGAAGTGAGTAATTCCCCAGCAGGTAAGTCACAAAACCAGTTACTGACAGCTGGGACAGTGGAAATTCTCCTTGCAGTGGCCTTGTTTTAAGCACCAAGATGAAAATATAATGCATGCTTAGAAGGTGCAAACAATGTCTAGTCTCATTTCACTCAGTGACATTTGCTCAGCTTCATCTTGGAGCACTGGAGATATTTTAGTATTTCAAAGTGTATCAAACTATTTGCCCAGTATTTGGAAAAGCTACTCAGATGTAGTGGAAATGTTTCTATTTCAGACCCAAACCACTTTGATATTTGTTAATTTTATTAGTGTATTGAAGTTCATTGACACTGGGAAAAGTGATCCTGTTTCTTCAATTGATAACACCACAGGAATTGCCTTTTTATTAATCTTTATTTGGATGCCTCCCTGTCCCTATGGAACAATGGGGTTGAAGATGCCGTGAGGTAGAACACTGGAAGGAAAAGGCCAGGCTAAATATTCCTTGAAATAAATAGGCCTCTTTCCCTTGACTTCAAAGGAAAAAAAAACCAACCTAATTAAATACAATTGAGGGGAAGAGGAAAAAAATGAGAACCTTTGATTTGAACACACTTTGGAGCAGAGCATGGAGAGATAGGAGAATGATCTCTGTGAGATGAATAAGTTGCCTCTCCTGCTGCATTTGTTTTGGGGTGGGTGAATCATTTCTTGAGGATTCTGTTTTTAAAAGTTGGATTTGACTTGGTTGATATTCCTTTCAGCATCTAGATTTTCTATTTTGGCTTGTATTTTTCATACAAGAACCATGTCGTTAGAGCAGATAGCTGGTCCTGCAGTAGAGGCATATCTCATAAGGGTAGGAGGATAAGGAAATACACCGGAAAGGACAATATTGAAGATTTTATCAAGTTTGACCTCCCGGCAGTTGAAGCAAGTTGTCCTTCAAGGTCTTGTGGGAGCTGTTTCAAGTGAAGAGAGCACGAGTCACAAACACAGTGAAGTTCTCTGACTGATTCTAAACAGGGTAAAGAATTAGCCCCTTCACCATCACGCCTGGATTTTTACCTGGGGAGAATGTCTATGGAAAAAGATTGTGGCTGTTGTGAAGGAATAACGTCCAAGGCAGCCGAAAATCTGCATTGGCTGATGTGTTGTGTGTCCTCCCTCCTCCCAGTGTTTTCAGTCAGTGTGTCAGAGCCTTTCCTGGCATGTGAGACATTCCTTGAAGTGTTGAAATGGTTCCTTGGGACTCCCTCACTCTTGGCAAAAAAAGTAGGAGGAAGAAGGACAAAACTCACTCCCTCCACTTCCAAGGAGTGTATATTGTGTGTTGTATACTCCCTTGGGGTGTTTGCCACCTTTCCTGAGGGTGAACTTGTAGGATTTGTTGCAAACTTATTCACAAGAAATGTTGTGTGTACCTATTAGAGTTTTAGAGTGAGTTAGGGATTTGGCAAGGGTGAATTGTTTAAGTTGAAAATAATTTTTGGGTGTAACAGATCAACCCCTGCATACTACAGATAAAAATACTTGCAAGAACCTTTCCCTTTTTCATTTATCATTATGCACACTGCTTCACTGGAAAAGGCCTCACAGGATGTGTTTGGAGAGGAGCCTGCTTTTCCATTAAACAACAAGGAATATTTTACTTTTGAAAGAAAGAGACAAAAACATGCCATTTTTTTTAATGGCACGTTCTTAGTTATCAGATTAACAACATTTTTGGAGGGGTATTCAAGCAAGTATTAAGCGTAAAACATACAAATAAACGTACTCTGACTTTCAGCAATCCTTTAAGAACTAGAGACTTCTCTTAAAGCAGGATCCCTTTCCTTCTGGGTGGATCACCTTTAGGTATTCCTCCAAACAAGCTGCAGCTGTCCCATGTGACACTGGCAGGGGCAGCTCTGGGCCGTGGTGCTTCCCCAGGAGTTTTTGGCGGCTGACTCTTGCTTAGGTAATTTAGTAATTGTGCTGCCACCTTCGGGATCCCCAAAAGGTCTGTCTCCCACATGCCTGCATGTTGCAAGACTCTATTTCATTTCCATATGTTCCTCTTTTCTGTGCACGATTGGTCTTTGGACGGATAAAGGAGGGGTTTTAGCACCTGTTAATGAATTAATTAAATGGTGGATGTACTGATGTAATCTCTACAAAATGATTCTGTTAGATACTTTGGAGACTTCTGTTTTGCTTGTGTGATCTTTACTATTTGAGGGAAACTTTCAAACTCCTGATGGGCCTTGAGTGATTTTTACTTCTTGGACAGACCGTGCTTCTCTTGTCTTTCTACTTGTTGTCCCCTTAATTTTAGCCCCTAGAGGGCTAAACTTTACAGTTTCATTAAATAAATCATAAATATTTCAGTTTATAAATAATATAGATGTTCATTGTATATTTTTATATAATTTAATTTTGTCCCCTACAGGGCTAAAATTTGGAGGATGAGTGCTGCTCTTCAGGAAAACCTGGTGATGGAACAAATGAGGTGCAGCTGGCATCAGTCAAGGTTTCAGTTAGACAGAGTGGAAACTCTGCAGTTGGACCAAGTGCCTTCATCAGAGCAGCCAGTTCCAGAGCTCCTTCACTGTGGCACCTTCGGGCTTGGTGGTAGGAGAACCTGACACAGTGAGTGTAAAGCAACGACACCTGAGCTTGCAGAGTCTGTGGCTGAGTAAAATCTGGTCTAAGTTCTGTTGTTTTACAGAAGAAAAATGTTGTAGCTGATCTGTCAAACACAGTAGACTCAAAGTGAGGGCCTGGCAGTGACTCTGTAAGAAGAAATGGTTTCTAAAACAGGGTAAAAAAGTGGGAGCTGGCTGCTGAAGATTGATAGCAGAGATTTTTTTTGGCTTGGTTGTCGCACTAGTGATTCCACGTGGTATATTTTGATGCTTTTCAGTTTAGATTGCTATACGAGTATGGAGTTTGTCTTGCCCTCTCTTTGTTGGGCAGCTTTATGGCCATGATACTCAGTAAATGATGAGCTTTCTTTAGGTTGATTTATACTGTTGGCTGGGGATTATTTGTGGGGTTTTTTTCTGCTTGAGGTCTCAACCATTAACAAACGTGTGCTGGACTTCAGCTTTGTACATAAACCTCCAAAGTGGGAAAAAGGCCTCTCATATTTCCTGTATTTCTGTTATAAAGTAGCTATAAGTGGTACAGTTTTGGGGGTGAGTGACTCACTTCTTGAGGATTTTATTTTTAAAAGTTGGATTTGACTTGGTTGATATTCCTTTCAGCATCTAGATTTTCTATTTGGGCATGTATTTTCCACGTTGACTTTAATGATCATAGTGTCAAAAAGTCAACATGCTGTTGTAGAAGTGAGAAGTTTGCCTGAGTGCTTGATTCCAGGGAGGAGAAATAGAAGAAAATAAGTAAATACTGTTGCAATTTGTTTATTTAAAAGCTCTATTCAATACATTTTTTACCGTGTTGCTTGCTGAGTTTAATCAGAGTCCGAATAGATTTCAAACCTTCTCTCCAGTTTTAGGAAGCTTGGAGATGGCAATTTCAAGATTACCTCATCTTGTTGGCGTGGTTTCTTTCTAGGAAGTCTGAATGGTACATCAGAATCTACTTTGTTTTTCCAGAAGCATCAGTACTTCATGGTATTGTGGAAAAGTTCAAGTCATTACCGTGCCAACCCGTCACAGTTAATTTTTTGGCAAAATGAATCCATACCAACACATGGTTTCAATCGATTTCTTATGCAGATTCTGCAGTAGATGTGCAGATCTGTTGATTAGCTCAGCCTGTTGGAAGAGTGGGGTCTGCCCCATTTGTTGTCCTTGGGGACAGTCATGGCTGGGTTATTTCTGTGGGCCTGTCAGCTCACAAGGAAATTCCCTTCAGCTCTTACCCTGACTCAGATCAGCATGAGGAACATCATGACATTATAGTTATTTTTTTAAAATGTTTTTAATGTATTTTCAACTTGTACTGGTGCTGCATAAATTCATTCAGAGTCTCTGTGGAATGCTGAGCACGGTTGTGGTAAATGAGTTTTGCAGGTGTGGATTGGTGGAATTGCAGTTTGCCCTGCAGTGTGTTTTAGTCTCCTTTGTGAGTGTTTCCCCACCCCTCACCTGGCTGTAACATGTATAAGTGCCCAAGTGAGCAGTTATTTACCTGTGGCAAGTCTGTTGTACCTAAACTCAGGAAATTGTGCACCTCCTGGCCCTATTTACCTTGATCTTATTCCATAAAATATTCCTGCTCATAATCTGCGCAGCTCAGAGGCACGGAAAGATGATCTGCAAAAAGAGGGAATACTTGCTCTGAACTCTATGGAGGCCCTCAGGAGTCATTCTGATTGATGTCTAGGGATTTCACAAGGATTTGACCTGCTTGATCTTGAGCTTGTAATTAATTGTCAGAGCTGCTATCAGCTTTAGAAATGGGTTTCTACTAACTGGCCCAAAATAGCGATGTTGGGCTTTGAAACTGTTGCCGTTTATGTGTGAAATCAATTGCACCAAGAGCATGTTGTTTTCATCAGTAACAAAAAGGATCCTGTTCTGTAATGTCATCCCATCTGTTAGAAAATGTTAGCACCTCTCATTTCACAAGGCTTTTTTTTTTGTACACGGCAAGGATGCCTTAAATTTAGTCACGTGCAGGAAGAAATCTGCACCTGGATACTCGTTGTAAAGGCACTAGATATGTGTGATTTCTCTGTATTTTAACACTTACTTGAATACAACAGATGAAGCTGGTCAGATGATGAAAGGGCTCTTTGGCTATTGAAAGTCCTCTTGCCACCTCATCTCTCCTACTGTCAGTGTATGCCTGATAGTTAATAATAGCTTGACACTGGTATAGTTTCAAGCTCTTTTTTGCCCATTTCCCTCTTGGTTGCCATCAAAAGAACAGGTTCTATTAGGGGAGCCTTTCTTCCTGCAAGTAAATCGATGTTTAGTGAAGAGAAAATGCATGGCAGTGGTGGAAACTTAGCAGAGCTTCCTGCTCCTGCTGCACTGCTCATCATCCCATTTATCCATGGGGAAGGAGGGCAGTGTCTCTTTAGGATATCATGCCCTGACTCGGGGAGATTTACCTGGTGGTCCCACCCCAGAATGGTCCATAGGAAGCCTGGCAGGCTGCCAATTTCTTGCTTAGACCGAGGAATCTAAGGGACTAAAACCAGGAGAATATGTTCTGTCTGTGTTACATGATAGACATGAGCAACGTGTTATCACAGAGATGTGACAGGGACCTCGTTAGGCCCAGCAGATGTTTTAGTCCTGGCTCTCCTACTCTGAATGTGAGAGCTGGAAACATGCTGGCAGTGTAGTGCACATCCTCAGAGGACGGAAGGTAATTTGACAGCTCACTGTAACCCTCTTCAATAATGTTGACTCTTCTGGCATCGGTTTGTTGAGAATGTGGCTTCTCATGTGGAAAACCGAGACTTTTTGTAGTAAAAATAAGGATTTCTTTTCCTGATTTGTTTTTTTTTTTTTTTCTGGCTTAGGTTAGAAGAGAGAAATATTTGAATGTAGCATTGACGTGTTTGATGTCTAAACTTTATTTGGAGACTTTGAAAAAGTGAAAATACGTAAGCATTATTGAAGGAATAAAGTGTTCTTGTTTGATGCATTCGACTGTTCTTTTCTTTCTGAGAATCTGTGTTTTTAGAGATACCAGGCAGCTCTTTTTCCTTTAGCAGTAACGGAGTCCTGCTGTCTGTCTCAAGAGAAGGCAAAAAAGGTCAGATAAGAACTGTTTAGATAAGATAGGTGGTGAACCAGATGAGGAGCTGCGCAAAACTGAAAACAGACAAGTAATGTTGCTCTGTCCCTGTCCCCCAAGTCCAAAAAATCCTCTCAATGCCCTCAAGCTGCTGTCTTTGTGAAGGGCATCTTTTGTCTTGAGTGCAAGTTTAGAAAATGTTTTGTTGTACTGGTTATGCTAATTAAAGCGATGTTTGTTTTCCAAGACTGCGATTCAGAGGGCTGTCCTGCTCTGCATAATTACCTGTCACAGCAAAGAGAAAATATTAAGATGGGAAACTGAGATTGGTGTAAAATTCTGTCTTATCTGCAAGGTGTATCAGCAGTGTATTTCATAGAGCTTGATTGTATCCAAGATTCCAGGGGGCTCCTGGTGTCAGGTGAGAATCCTTCTTTATGGAAAGCACTTGCTCTTTTCCTATTGATATTGGTGAGCCAAAGAAACTGTTTTTTGCTGCTTCTTGTAGCAAACCGAGTGGGAAATGTGAGATGTAACAGCACTGCCTAAGCCTCTCTGGCAGCCTCATGCAGTAGCCTGCTTTTAATATTGGTTGGTAAGATGACAGCACTTTGCTGCCAGTCTGTGAGGTATCCATGTAAGGTGGGTTATCTTTGCTCAGGTGCCTGGAGACTTGTTCTTACAAGAGATACAAACAATGCATTTGAGAATTTGGCACATCTGGGACGTTTTATCTTGCTCTTGGAGAAAAAGGTCAAATGCTCCACAGCCTGTTTCTCTTAAATAGCAGAAAATCCCAGCATGGATTGAAGGTTTGACCCCCATTAAAATACATCAGATCTAACATAGCTGTGTGGTTTTAGCTGTGTACATAAATACATAACTGCAGATGAATATTTAAGCACTCCTAGTGTAAATAGAAATACGCAGATGCACATGCTAGGCATCCTCATGCATGCCTACAGCTGCAGAGAAAATGTACAGCAGGCAAAGGACTTTCGGATACAATGAAATGAATGGCTTTATCAAGATCTTAGTTCCTCATTAAAAATACTGAGAAGTAGAACTTGTATGAAAGACTAAAGCTGGGATTTCAGATTAATGTGTGTGGATAGTCAAGATGAACTCAATTCTGAAACGTAAGAGTGTCTATGGAGATCTGTTGAACTGTGTTCATATATATCACTGTTTTTTCTTGTCCCAAGTTTTTTTTTTTAATTTGGGTTTGCCATTGCAGTTTTAGGAAGGTTAATATTTAGTGCAAGTTAGAAGTCCTAAAGAAAACAATTGTTTTAATACAAGACATTTCTCCCATTGTTTTAAGAGGAAAAAATGATCTTGTGTCAATGGTATGGACTCTTATCCTCCTGCTTCAGTATTCAATTATTTTGATTCTTCTAAATTTTCAGCATCATGTGCACATGAAATTGGCCTCTTAAGTGATAGATATTTTTTGAAGGTTTGCTCAATTGTGCGTTCAGATTTTTCATTCACCTTCTGGTGGCTTGGCTGGGTCTGCATCCACAAGTGCAGGAACTGAACTATCATTAGCAAGTGGTGGTTCACTTTTTCCTCTTCTGCTCTTTGTGGCCTCTAAATTTTTCTTGTCTGCTGTCTTTGCAAACCAGTTTTTCTGCAGGGTCACTTTAATTTACCCAGTGTAACAAACCTGAGTATGACAAATGTGTGCATTAGGGAATGTGTCTTGCTGGTTGTGGCCATCAAAATAGGTTTCACATGGTAGAAATTTGATAGTATATCTACAGTTCTCAAATCTTACTTTTGCCAGTGTCCTTGAGTTCAGTTTTTTAACAGTCACAATGAGTTACTGACTAGCTGGCATTGAAAAATTTGACTTTATCCTCAGGGGCCACTGTAGGCTTTGTTCTGATAAATACTTGCCCAAACGTCCCCATTATTTTTTCTTCAAGACAGAAAATGTGACACAGGGTGCTGTGCCTGTTATCTCCCACCTAGACTTGTTTGGTTGTTTTACTTTCTTTTTATTGTTGTTTTTTTTTTTTTTTTTTCCTTTGAGAGAAACTTCAACCTTTTTATTCATTGACCTGGTAAATACTTTATCAATGTATTAAGGTCCTTTTGTTAGTGTGGATTTTTTTTAAAGTTTAAAATTAAAGTCAGTGAAATATTCTAATTGTATGATTTATATGGTTGGTTCTACTCTAGAAGAAAGCTTAATTGTTGAAATATTTCTGAGTTCCTGTGTGCTGATTTCTTGAGTAGTCTGTGCTAGGTCTTGAGCAGAAACTTGCAGAAGAGCTGCAGGATTGAAGGAGAGCAGAAGTGACACAAAGTAAAGCTCTCTTGGGAAATCTTATGGAGGTTAAGCAAGTGCAGCAGGATTTGAGCAATGCTGCTTAGTCCATTTGTTCATGTGTGGATGCCAGGGTGGAGGAGACTGGAACTGGGAGCCAAGATCGCTTAGAGGTGTGTCTGTGAGAGAAGCCAACTGCAATCTGCTGGTTTCTGGTGACTTTAGAGGTCCCTGTCCAGTATTAGTCCTGTCTCGTACTGGAGCAAACTATTGATCACCTGGCCAAAAATGTTGCTGCTTTAAAGAACTTCCCCAAACTTTAGGGAATAGTGGGACTGTCATTAAGAAAGAGATATAATTCCAAGCACTTTCTCTTGGTTTTAAATGCTGACTTCATGGGGTTTTTCCCCTAAGAGTAGGAGAGCTTCATGTAAGTCTTGAAACTGCTGGTGGTTGATAGGCTTTTATTTATTTAATCAGGGCAGTGCATGTTACAGAACTGACAGCAAAGGGATCAGGACTGGAAATATTTTTTCTAGACATCAACATGCTGCTGTGCTGTTGGGAGAAAGGGGAGATTGCTTTGCCAGCACCATCTGGGAGCCTCTGCTTGGCTGTATGGTAGGCAGACCTTTTGTGAATCAGAGGAGAATTGCCTTTGGAATAAAGCCTCTTGGTGGCAGGTTTTTTTAATCTGCTGCACTGACAGAATTGCTCCATCTTGTCCTCTTACTGCAAGCGTGTGTGCCAAATCTGCCTGAAGGGCTCTGTATCCAGGAGAGAAGGAAATGGTGATGCCTCTGAAAGGTGCTTGCCTTCTTTTGCGAGACCAAATAAACTTTTGGTGGCTTTGTGGGGCTGCAGTCGGCGCTCTTGGGTTATATATTCTTCTTATATAAATGTAGTACACACTTTAAATTTATTGTTGGAGGAAAGAATAGAAATGTTGGCTGTGACTTGCAGAGGCAAACAGCGTATGCTGTGTGTATAATTGTCAGTTTCCTTAAAACTTATGTTTCAGAGTCTGTTGCTCCTCAAGATGGTGGCAGAGATACCGGAGTGCCCCTGGTGGGCTTCAGGGGTGGAGGGACGGATGCAGTGTTTGCCTGTGGAAAAGGTGGGGTGGCGAATATATCGAGTTGTATGAAATGGCATTTACAGAACTTGCAAATAAGAGCTTCAGCTGTTCAAGCTTCCTGCCCTGAAGTGTTTGTGATTTAGTCTCTCCTCTCTGAAGAGCACCTAGGTAGGTTTTTTTGGTTTTTTTCCCCTGTGTGGGGCAAGGTGGAGAAGAAAGAAGCAGGTATGAAGAGAGCAAATTTAACAGCCAATATTGCCAGCAGCAAGTAACATCTTCAAAGTTTACCTGCAGCTTGTAAATTAAAAATGCCAACTCTTCCTTGCGCTGAAGTCAAGCAAGCAGCCACCAAACATACACCTGGTGAGTGCAAGGAGAGATGGCAGACATTTTAACTGGTACCTTTTTCCAGTGGTCTTGAATTAATGTACTTCCTTGAATGATCCAGGAGCATTTGTCCACAAGTCCTGAAGGCCATCTGCAGTTGCTTAAAGTATTTCCAGTGTTTTTCTTTACTGCAGCTCCAAGTTGGTTGGAACCAGTATTCTATCTGCCTTTGGAAAAAATGTAGTAGATTCCAGCAGAAATGAAATTTCTCTATGGAAATACGAGTGAGGAAATTGAGGTTTGAAAACACTCCAATTCAATTGTGATTGAAGTTCAGTCACAATTTGAGCAATGAGCAACACGCTGGAACGTTCACATCTAAGTAGCATCTGATCTTGTAGGGCTTGGTAACGTGTTAGGGAAGATTTGAGTGGAATCCAGGTATTTTTGGGCAGTGACATTATTCTGAGGGAGTTTTGGATTCTCTTAGGCAGCAGTAGTACCCTAGTACAGCTCCTGCAGGCAGTGGTCTTGTTTCAAATACATCAGAACTTCATTTGCTTTACTGAATATGGAGCAATGTGGTATGAGGAGAAGTGGGTGCAGTTTGAAATAGAATTCCCGTATTTGTGGAATTTAGGTGTTATGCTGGGGAAGAGCCACCAAAAGAACCGTTAGACAAACAATGAAAATAGGCAAAAAGGTGTGGATTTTTGGTGTAGCTTGTCTCCCTGTTGAGCTAAAGAAATATTTCCAGATAATGTAGAAAGGGGCGATGATCTTGCTGCTGAACTACTCTGCCTGCAACAGCCTTCAGGGCACAGTGCTGAGCCAGATCATCAGTGCCATTTTGTAGCCTGTGACTGATAATCCAGGTTTCTTCTTTTCAAGGGATTGCTGAAGAAAGCATGCCTGAATTCCTTTAAATATTTGTGGTGACCAGTAGTTAAACAGGAGAGTGCACACTTACAGATGTGTCAGTTGGAAAACTCCATATTAAGGAAGGTGAAAATGACTTTAAATACAAATATGGAACTTGGATGTTGACAGAAGTGCTGTAAAAAGCATTAAATGTTGGGAGTGTTTAGAAGACATGAAGGCATCAGGGGTAAGTAAGGAGCAGTGGGAAATGTCCCAGTGGCTCGTGAGAGCTCCTTGTGAATGGGCAGGAATGTTTAGAGCATGACTGAACATCATGAATGATGGGAAGGCATTGTATCCTGTGTGCTTTGTTTTAATAGCCACAAGAACACTATCAGTACTAAGGAAATATTCCAGTGAAAGCACTGCTGGAATAGTTTCAGAAAGTAATAGTCAGAACAGAGGATCTTGTAACCTTTCAAATCCTATTTTGTTGTATGACACTTCTTCGGATGGGAATGTTTTAAAATTGCTCTTAAGTACACAAAGATAACAAAACCTATCCAAACAAGCAAACTCCATGTACGTTTACAAAAAACCCCCCAAAAACCTATGAATAGAAGCCTCCCATCAAAGGGGTGAAAATATTAGGACGAAGAATTCCCCCATGTAGAATAGCATTTCCAGGAACAAGAACTCATTGCTTAGAGCACCAAACAAATAATTTGTTTGTAGACAGAATCCAGAAATGCAGATCATTGTGTGCTATATCTTTGAAGCTGAGCGATATTTTCTTCTGATCATTACAAGCATATACACAAGCTATTTATACAGCTGGTACTAATGACTTAAACTTGTGATCAGTCAGACTTTTCTTTGGCAGTGTATCTGGTTTAAGGATAAATGAGCACAGGTGGTTGCAGAGTTAGAGCTGAAGAAGCAGAGCATTAGTAAGTGTTTGGCTGATCTTGATTGAGCCACAGTCAAGAGCAAAAGACCCCTATGAGCAATTACAGACCTATTGTTTCATAATTTATAATCACTCAATTGATTCGAATTTGATGGGCAGCTACTCTGACAACTTGTGTTTTGCTTTTCTTATTGCTTTTTCTGGTTTCTCTAACTCTGAAATGATACAAGATAGGAGGGCAAAGTAGCTCCTGTCAGTTCTGTTAAAAGGTTGTTCCACTTGACCGTTACGTACTATTTTTCCATCTTTGAAATCTTGGTTGAATGGATTATGGAATCACCGTTACGTATCAGTCATCAACTTAGGATATTTTTAAGTTTGTTTATTAGTCTTTGTGCTGTAAAGTAAGCAACTCAACGTAAAAACTAGTGATGAGGAAGAGTTGCTCAGTTATGGTAACCTACACTTTTCCCCTTCAATCCCTGTTTGTCTTTCATTGCAGTGACTCTCAGTATTGTTTCCAATAATCCTCTTTCCAATGGCAGAATAATGTTTTTAGTCTGAATACAATTCTTGCTATCATGTTTGATCAGGGATGGGCCTCCTGTTATTCTCCATGACCAACCACATTCTGCCCAAAAGATGTGTTGAAAATGTGCACTTTTTTGTGTGTCGGGCCAAAAAAAATCCCCAACCGAACATTTGTTAATCTTTGTGCTTTATGGGAACAGGTTGCTCCGTTGTCCTTAATAGTTGTGATGGAATGACCAAGCAGATTGTGGGTAAAGATACTTTTGGGTTGAGGTGGTTACACAATTAAATGAATAAAAGGTGATATTTCTGCATTGCCAATACATCAAAAGCTTAGAGCTTTTGTAGTAGAATTTTAATGAAATCCATAAGACACTCTCGGCTGAATTGACAAAGCCAAAACTATGCATCACCACTACTTCTGTCCATTTAAGTATTACAATAAATGTAAAAAGAAAGTCATCATTATCATTCAGAATGCTATGAATAGAAATTGGACGCTAACCTGGCTGGTGTAAGCATTTATAGTTCTAAGAGAGCGGAAATAAATCTAAATCCTCTTCCAGGTTTAATGACCAGGCAAATGTAGGGTAAAGGAAAACTTTGAAAGTTGTCGTAAGTTGAGTTTTGTTGCGTCTTTTTAGTTCTTGAATATCTTTTAAAGAAAGTCAAATCTCAGAGCTCTGAGACCACCTGTAGATACAAAGCCTTGAATCCTGTTTGCTGACTCCCAAATTCAAATCTCAACTTTGTGTGGACTGCCTGAAGCCACGAATGACACAGTGAGAGCATTCAGGCTCAAATACTCTCTGCTTTTCTCTAGCTCTAGGGGCAGATTAGGCAGCACTTCAAGTCATTTCTCTGGTTTCAGTCCTTCCACTCTTGTAAAATTCACTCTCCGTGCAAGTTGGCCACTTTGTTAATGACTGTATTGGAGTTCAGGCTGTCTTGTGGCAGTAATGAATGATAGTATCTTCAGAGCATGAGCAATAAGTTTTTTTCTTCATCTTTTAAGTGTTTAAGAAAACATGTTGATTGAAATAAGCTCGTTGCCATCAGTGAGACAAGAGAGAGAATGGTGTGCTTGCAAAAGAAAACAGTGCTCCAATTTTGTACTGTTCAGTAGGTGTTCTCGGCAATTCCCTTCTTCCGAGTGGCCAAGGATCAGAAGAGAGCTCCTGACCTTGTGCAGTTTTGCAATTCATAGATGTACAGCATGATTTAGGATTTTGGAATTAAATGGCTTGAGTTTGCTAAGTTGTAATTGAGCTGTTGGATTTCATTCACTAAACATAGTCTGGTCAAACAACTGACCCGTATTTTGGTTGGTTATTTGATGTTCTGAAAAATAACCTGCCTTGTGAAATGCAAAATTGAGGTCAAGCCTTTCATGCGCCTCATTCAAAGGAGCTTTTTGCTCAAAGTCACTTGAATTGAGCCATGTCTTGGTACTGTGGGCAGTTTGTCTAGAGCTAAGGATTATGGTTTATTGTCTTTGAAATCTATTTTTCTGTTAAATTCTCAATGAATACCCTCATCTGAAAGTAGATGTAGTGGTGGCATTTACCGTTAAATTTCTACTTCTTGCTCAAAAGGTCTGTCTGAACTTCTCTGTCTGGTATTGACAAAGTTTACCTTTTTGTCTGAAAAGATCCTTCATAGCATTTGGTTAGGTATTGTTCCTGCCCCATCCCAATATAAGCTTGCAAAAGAAGGAGGTCGGAGAGAGCTTTTAGGGATATGTTTCTCCTCCCTTGCAGTACTATAGTGAGAACAGTTTTTCATGTTTTGCTTCATTGCAGGGAGGTACTCTTTTGGGTAGGTTGTATAACGTGTAAAACCTTTCACTTGCGGGTATAATAACTATGGTAAGGAAAGAGCAGTGAAAGGCAGCCCTGTTCAGTTCATGTCCCGGTCAGCACTGACAGTTGTGCTTCATGCAGATTCTCACTGGGCTGATGGGCTTTGGTACCAAAGCACTGGGTCTCTCATCCTTACGCTATTGATGGTGTGACTGAACTGCTCCCTGCTCTGGCTGTGCAGTTTGCTTTCTTGACAAATATCCCCTGCTCAGGAAAATGGGCACTTCTGAGGGAGCTGCTGCTGACAAAATACCTTCAGTTGCTTATCCTTTTGAAGTAAGGTTTCTTGAGAACCTCAGGGAAACAGTCTGTTTAACTTTTTTCTCTTCGCAGACAGTCATGTTTAGTGGAGAGAAGTATATCAGCCAGATGCCGAAGTGGTAGTAGTAGTTTAGGCTGTAAATTCATAAAAGTCACACCAAACCATGTGCTCTGTGTTGGTAACATCAATACCCTTGCTGGTTTCTAAAAAGTATTTGTATTTCTGCATAAAAAAAATAGCTTCTATGAAAGTTGACTCAACTGCTTTAGAAATCTTGTTTTGCTTCCTTTGGATTCACTGTGTGTTTTAGAAGCTCTTAGGAAGGGACATGGTACAATCTGGTCACACTCGTAAATAATTTGTAAATATACTTCAGGTATAGAAGCTGGAGAATCATTTTCCTCTTTGGGGAGTGCATCTGATTTTGTATCAGGAGGTGAAAATGATCTGATGAGTGTGTTACTTATATTAAAAGGAAGTGTGCTGCCCTGTGGTGGAAAGATTGCTGTTCAAACATCTGAAGACCAGCCTTTCAAATTTTTGGAAAGTAAGATAAAGCAATTTTACAGAGATTTATGCACCTTGAGAAAAAGTAGATGTTGAAAAAGTACCATTAATATTGTATTACCTAGTAATCAGCAGTAATGAGGTAGAAAACCAATTTGTGATGCATTTTGTGGTCACAATTTTTGCAAATGAGCCTTCAGTAGCAGCGCTAGATATAAACCATTTCTGTCAGTGTCTTGGAATTGAGATTTGTGAAGTTTTATCTGTGGTGGGTTTTGTTACTGTTTTCTTACTTCCTCTGGCAACTTTTGTAATTTTGTGATACTCTAAAAGAAAGCACAGTTATCCGTGTGTTTTCAAATGGACCAAGAGGCTTTTCGTTCATCTTTGAAAGGTTTACAGTAAAATGAATTTGATTGAATCTTTCAGGGGGTTTTTTTGTATGCACAATTCAGCAAAAAAAGTCTTGGTAATTAATTGCTGTTTCTGATCCACAGGCTGTTTTTCTCCAGTCAGACAGTGGTTCAATACCTGCTTTAGATGTTTACAAATCAGTGAATCAATGACACTCAGCTGTGCATTTATTCTCACTGGAGCAGTGCCCATTCCTACAGAAATGCCCAGGAGAAATACCCAGCATAGAGCAAGCAAGACCAAATGTCACTGGTCAGAAAGGGGGGAATGCTTGAGAAACTGCTTAAAGCTTTCTCTCCTGTCCCTTAAAGTGTGGGAGTGCCTTCCTGTCCTTTCCCAAATTCCTTGGTGTTTCAGGCATTATTGAAATCACTGATTTGGATTTCGTGGCGAGTGATGGGTTTAAACCTCCTACAAACTAAACCTAAATGTCAGTCTTGGATAGTGCAGAGAACAAAGCAAGTGAATTGTGTGGACAGCTTCAAATTGCTGATGTCCACCAACAGAATTAGTCAGAGGGAAAATGTTAATTACTTAAAAAATTTAGTAATTCTAAAAGCATAAAGGAGAAGCTGTTTTCAGAACGGATTAAGCCAGTCTTTGAGATAGGACAATTACTAGGATGCTCAACAAAACCAGCATTTGAAAGAATTGTCTAATGTAGCAATTGCACTTAGGGTAGAATGCAGTTTTCTCTCGTTCTGACAGTATGCTGGATGTAGGAGGAACAGTGAAATTAAATGTGGAAAAATTTAAGTTAGTCACCTTAGCAAAGACAGTTTTCTGCACCCAAACAGAGGAATTTGCAATTCTGCATGGAATCCATGAGGGACTTTGCTCCCAGTACTTCCCCTTCTTAAAATGGCTGCAGATATCAGGTAATATGGGCATTTTAAACACTGGCTGGGTAAATCATCACACTCTACACAGAGCAGCTCCTGTGCATCAGCTGCCTCATGGGAAGAGTCCCTGAGCAGCCACTGGCCTTTGTTCCTCACAGTTTGTGCTGTGGAGCTGCTGATGTGCAGATACACTTGTCTGGTTTTCTGTGAAATCCTTACAAACGTGGATCCCAGTGAGTTTGGATTACAAAAATAACTCGTTCCTTAAGCCATGTTGCAACTGATTTTAAACCTAACTGCTACCCTACATTGACATGTTTGTAAGGCAGCTGTGTAGAGTACACTGAACAAGCAGAAAGGACATCCAACTACAGAATTGCCGTTGTTATGCCCAATGTCATCCATGTTCACGTGCATAAACATAGTGTACAGCAGGTAATTTTCCATCTTGCTTGCCTGTGGTCTGTAAAAATATTACAGTTTCTGGTTGGGACTGAGACATTTGAAAGCATCCACGTGGTTAGTGGAAATGAACGGCAGCTTTAATGATTAAGCCACTCGGATACTTGCTGGCTGGCACACTTACTAACATTTTATAACCAGTTTTAGTCCACTCCTCTTTATGGGAGTTGGGAGGGAGAGTAAAATTCAGGTGTATATTTTTTAAGGAGAAATAACTGATCAATAGGGAAGTTCAGTCAGAACTTGAGAGAATTGCTCACCTACAATTAAATTAGTTCAATGTGATGCGTAAAGCTTCATATGCAGTGAATGTCTTCTACCAACATCAAACCAGGAGTGTTTCAGCTGGAGTATGTAACAGCTCAGTTACAATTATGTGCTGGTAAATTAGTGTCTCATCTTCAAAAAAAGAGCTTTTGTTATTTATTTATTGGTAATACTTGGATTCTGTGTCATCCTGAAGTTGTGACACAGTTTGGAAATCAATCCTTAGTGGACCTAGAGGTAGAACAGACTGCATGAGTTGTAGGACATGGCTGTGATTTCTCTGAAGGGGGAGCAGTTTTTAGTGTAGCTTAATGACACCTGCAGTTCTTGGGTTTGGTGAAAATACACAGGTATAAACAAGCCCTTCTCTTAAGTAACTGCAAATTGCATAAATCTACATCTCCGAGTCTGCTGTATTATCCTACCACTAGTGATTTAAGGCTTGAAATAACAAGTATTTGTGAAATGGATTTAGAAAAGTTGCCTTATCACTGAATTTATATTTTTTTTTTTTCTCAAAGCCTTTGACCTTTGGCATTGATATTTTATCATGGGGGAAGGTGTTTCCAGCAGGCAGTGCTGGTGTGGCTGTGCATGCGGGTGTGTGCACACAGCCTGGTGTGGACCCTTGTTTGTTCTGCAGGTGTCCTGTTAGCTTGGCTGTTTCCTTCTCCTTCAGCTGTAGGACAGGATTTTCTCATTGGCTTGTTCCCTCCTTAAACTGTCTTTCTCCCCCCTCTGAGGTGTTGCTGTGCTGCAGTCTCCTTGTGAGGTTTAACAGGCTGCAATTAGCCCAGACACAGGAGTCGGGGTTGTCTGGGGCAGCACGATTCCAGTGATGAAAAGGCATAATAATAATTCCCCCTCAGTTCACTTGCACTTGGTGCTGTTTGATCCTGCGACTCAATCAGGAGTGGACAACAGAGCTGTATTTTCTGCTCACTTTGCCTGATAGTGACTGATCTGATTTCCGGCATGTCTGTAATTAATTTTCCCACAGAAGTACGCTTAGGTTTATGGCTTAGATAATAAGTGCTGGTGACTTGTGCTACTGTCTACTTGTTTTAATCCTTTTCCACGTCTAGATGGACTAAACAAATGCATCGTTGTTGCATCTGCCCTGCTGTAATGATTACTGTGGTGAAGACATTTTTTTTTAATTTTTATAAGCTGCTGTTTTATTTTGCAAGAAGTTATTGAATTACTCCTCCAGAAGGCTACTAAAGTAAGAGGTTTATGGCTTTTATTGTTTTTCTGTTATATCAAGAGTTAATGGACAAGTAGGTAGAAAGTACTGAAAATTTGGGTTCTACTGTAAAAATGGCATCAAACCCAGTCTTTCCTGGATACATTTATTGAGGTGTATAGTCCTGTGTAAAAAAATCCCAAGCATTAAAACCTGAAGCAAAATCGCCCAAGTCACGAGTAGATATCGAAGATAGAAGGCAATTAATATTTGGGAGAGCCAGTGAATGCAGCACGATGAGCGTGACAAAATGTCCTGGGAGTTGGGTGTGTGTAAGAGCCAAATCTGTGCCATTGGTTTATACTCCGAGTTTTCTGGATGAACTGGAAAGAAAGGCAGTATTGTTGTTGGGAAATGTAAATTGCTGTATTATTTAATTTCTCTCCAAGGGAAAACTTGTCTCTTCAGGAATTTCCCATCCAGTATTTACAGCTGATTCTATCACTTCTGAGTAAAGTTACTTTTCAAATTGTCTTCTTAGTAAATCTTTTTTAAAAAGTTGACTTTTTGCTAGAGTAGTTCAAAATGTGATGCTGTTTTGTGTGGTCAAAGATAGTTATGCTTGTTCTAGAAATTGTTTCATTTCCAAGGAAAACTTGTTGTAGGAGAATTTGAGTGAAATGACTATTTAAAGCTACTTGTCACAAGAGGAACTAGCTAGAGATTAACCTGTTGGAGCAGGACTTTTTTTTCTCTCAACTTCCATTTAGACTTCAATTTTATTATCCCTTTCTTTGGCATGAGTTCGTTTTCTTGTGTGCTTGCAGATAATAGTGACATCTGACTTCTCTCAAGACGCTTAACCTGCTGTGTTAGAAGGAAAATCTCTCCTGTTTCCATCAATCTTGTATGGCTGATGAAGAAAAAACAGTGGATATGCTATATTAGGGGGATGTATTTTTGTTCTGCTGTTTTGTTGTTGGACTCGTGTCTGTGTTGCAGTGTAGTTGTGAAAGAGATATATATTTATCCTTAAAATAAATAACTTTTAATATGCTGAAGTAAAAGTGAATTCTCATGCTAGGTCGTATCTATTTATCAGGGATAATTTGGTTGGTAGAAATGCTGAACACTGATTATGTGGCTCCTCTAACTGCCAGTGGGTTTCTGGACCTTGTCCTATAAAGAAGGTAAAGCTGAGGATGCCCTGGTATATTTGAAACGCTACTGAAACTTAACAGGCTTCAGTCACAGCTTTTAGGAGTTGAAGGGAGGTACTTCTTTCCTAAAATGCCCTGTTCCATTTTACAAGTGGCACAAAGCATGAGCGAGGCCAGGTCTGATAAAAAACCACCGTACTTAAAACTCTAGCAAGACCAAGTTCCTTTGCAAGTGAAGTTCTTGTATGTGGTACCAAGACCTGCATTTACATGCTTAGAAAAATCCTTTTTTAAAATTTATTTTTCTGTGTTTAGAAACTACCCTTGTTTTGCCACCCTAGTCAGCATAGAACAGTGTTTTGTGGGCTAGGTGATTTTGCTATTAAAATCTCATGTTATTGTTTTAAATGTGTTGTATTGAACAAAATAAAGCACTTGGCTTTCAGCAGTAATTTAAATAACAAATAGTTTATATATAAAGAACATTTCTTAAAATGCCTCCCTGAAAGTAGATGTTCCTAAATATTCAGGGAGACCTTACATCCTTTGTGATTAAGTAGTGCTGAAATTATTTCAAAACCTAAATTTTTGAAATGCTGCTGTAATTAATGATTAATAGGGAGCTTAAATCCAGCTAAGTATCTGCCTGAGAAGTGCCAGTGCTGCTTGGTTTTCTGTGTTTGCCTCTCCTAGCAATGCTTTTTGTGTTCACGTCGAAACTGGAGGTAAACAGTTTACAGATAAAATGGAGCCTCCTCCATAAAACTGCGGCACTGGGGAGATGTCAGGATACATCCAGGTTGGAAACAACCCCTGACTGTTAACAAGAACAAACAAAGCGTGTGACCCATGCCGTGCAGCTGGCGAGGGGGCTCGGAGACTGTGCAGTGATTCTCCCAGCCCCGGTAGCTCTGGCAGCAGGGCTGCAGCACATTTTTGGTGTGGATTTCCTGCAGGGCCGTGTTTATGTTGGAGGCGGCACACAAGCTGCTGTGTGGACATCAAATTATTCTATTGGTTTGAGGATTAATGAGGTTAAATTAGCTCAGTCGTTTACTGCACGTTTTGTTGAGGTTCAAGCTGTCCAGGCTGTTGCAGTTAATAGGAGCAGCCCAGAATGCTGCCGGTTAAATGTGAGTTACTCACCAGGGATCCAGAGTTCATTATTGGAAGGAATAGGACAACTTTACTCCTGAAAAAGTTCAGCTTGTTGGGAATACTCTTCCCTGTGTTGTTTGAGAGGCAGAACTGGAGAGAGTATCATTGATCAGCAGCACAGCAGGATACCTTGATGATAGGTTTAGGGTGGATGTACTGCTCTCTTTATACCTGTTGTACAGATAGAAGTATTGGTGATAAAATAAACTCCTTTGGGCCTTTGATTTGCATAAAAAATAATGTCCCGTTCACTAATGAAAAAATTATTTGGAGCTAGAGGGAAGTGAAGAGCTTGGAATGAGTATCTCTGCTTAAAAACCAAACCAAGGTAAAGGCAGCCAACTGAAGTGTCTGTCAGAAGAGCTGGGCCCTGTTTGGGAACACCTGGAAGAGACGTTCTTTTTGTCTTAATCTTCTTCCCTTTCTTTTCAGAAATACTACTTTTAGAGCTGTCCTGATAATACTTCCTAAGCCTAAGTGCATTGTATAACACATGGCATAAGTGATGAGAACATAGGCCATGGATCTGGTTCAATATTAAGGAGAGATTCTTGAATATACCACATTGGGCAATTCTTTCCATTTCTGGATCCTTGGCTTCTGTTGAATGGCAGTGCTACAATTGAGTGCGATTATGTGGGATATGTCAAATAGAAACTTTGACTCTATCACTGAATTAGGAAGGCAGAATAATACTGTGTTTTAGACTCTGTAAGCTTTCCTAAGCATTAGTTTGGTTGGCCCTGGGTGCTTGCTATGGTTTTTTAACAACAATTTGCCTTCTGTTTTTTTGAAGTTCAAAGACTCTCCATGGTTTGTTTGTGGGTTTTTTGTTTGTTTTAAATTTTTTATTGTAGTTTATTTGCTTTGCCATTTCTGTGCCTATTACAAAATACTGAGAAGCTGCTGGAGAGCTTAGTGATCCATCAGGACAGTTGGTGCGGTCAGTGACAACAAAGCCATCACCTTTGCAGGTCAGACAGTTTGGAGAAGTGAGTTCAGGAAGCAACCTTGAACACAAATTGTCCTCCTTATGAAAATGATGTTAGTGAGGCTGATGGAGCTGACAGGCAAAGTCTGCTGAAGGCTTTTTTTCAGGTGTTGTCCCTTTGTCACTTCTTAATTGATGCTCACGTGGGAGATGCTGTTAGTTCTGTCTAACTCTTCAAATGGGTTGGGAAGGTCTTCCTTTACTACGTCTTTGTGATCTCTTCTCTTACCTGTTTTACCTCATCAGTCCAGAGTGCTTCTGGACCAGAAAGCAGATATCCCATAGAATGGATGTACAAAAGGAGCTGAGCAGAGGTTTTCTGGTGAAACAGGATTTATCTGGAGTGGGGAAATGTGATTTCATAAAAATGGGAGCTTGTTTTGTATACTTCATTTCAGTGAAACTTTAAAGAGGGCAACCCTGCCACTCTCCCAGTTCCAGACTGTCAAATGTAGGAGGAGGGAAAGGGGAAGAGATCAAATCTTACATGTCATGCTTCTAGTTAATGCTCTGGCTTATTAAACCAGACTCTTGCATATTTCCTGGGGGTACATGAGAAGCAACCTAAAAACTCTGCACTCCTTTGGGAATAGTGGCCTTTCTGTGACTCGTGGAACAACTTCTGATCCTCCTGAATTTCATTCCATGTGAATGAAGGCAAGATAAAATCTCGGGCAAAAACTTACGGAATGTTGGAACAGCTCTGTTAAAAGCTCAGTAATAAAAAGTAATAAAACCGTGGGAGCTTTAGTTACAGCTTTTCAAAAGTTGCTTAACAGTGTTACATTTTAATTGATATTGACTTGGAAGGAAATGTTTTCTGAACAAAATTTAGCATATTCTTAATATTTGCAAAAGTCTGTTGGCCTTTGTAGCCACAAAGGCACAATGCTGGATCATGTTCAGCTGCTGTAACGAGCATCCCCAGGTCCCGTTTTGACTGGGCACTGTCCAGCAATTCTGCCCTTTTCCTGTAGCACTCCAGGAGGTTGTTGGGAAAAAAAAAGGAGGAAAAAAAAAAAAAAAAAAAAAAAAAGAAAAAAAAAAAAAAGAGGAGGAAAATAAAAGAAAAACAAGCAAACCAAAAAACACTGGCTCATGCAGCAACCCACTTGGATGTGTCTGCAGTCCTGGAAGCTTGAGTACCCTTTTTTCTCCTATGAATACACCTTGAGCTTGTTTGGGGGTGGTCTCACTTCCACGTGTCTGCAGTCCTGAACGTTTGACTACCCTTTTATCTCCTACAAATGGACCTTGAGCTTCTTTTTGGCAGTCTAACTTCCATTTGTCTGCAGTCCTGGAAGCTTGACCACCCTTTTTTCTCTAAAAATTGCACCTGCAGCTTCTTAGAGGGGTGGCACTTTCATGAGTCTGCTGTCAACAAGCTTATGGTCAATTTACAAATGAAAAAATGGTAGTCAAGCTTCCAGGACTGCAGATAGAGAAAAGCGACACCCCCCCAAAAAAAAGCTCAAGGTCCATTTGTATGAGAAAAAAGGGTAGTCAAGCTTCCAGGACTGCAGACACATGGAGGTGAGACCACCCCAAACAAGCTCAAGGTCCAATTTTTGGAGAAAAAAGGGTAGTCAAGCTTCTAGGACTGCAGACATATGGAAGGGAGACCCCCCCCTAAACAAGTTTAAGGCTTATTGTAGGAAAACATCAAGTAGTCAGGTTTTAGGATTGCAGACACATGGAAGTGAGACCACCCCAAACAAGCTCAAGGTCCAATTTTTGGAGAAAAAAAGGATAGTCAAACCTCCTGAACTGCAGAGACATCAAAGTGAGAACACCCTGGAAGTTTTGCTCCCCGTTTTTCTCCTACAAATGGACCTTGAGCTTCTTGTTGGGGATCTCACTTCAGTGTGTCTGCAGTCCTGGAAGCTTGACTACCCATTTTTCTCCTACAAATGGACCTTCAGCCTGTTTAGGGGTGGTCTCACCTCCATGTGTCTGCAGTCCTAGAAGCTTGACTACCCTTTTTTATCCGACAAAAGGACTTTGTGTTTGTTTTTGGGGGTCTCATTTCCATGTGTCTGCAGTCCTGGAAGCTTGACTACCCTTTTTTTTTATTATAAATGGACCTTGAGCTTGTTGGGGTTTTATGGGGACTAAAATCTCGAAACAGAAGGTTCATATAAAGTGTCTACTTAAGTAATCACAGTGTTCCGTGTTGTAAATGTTTGTATCAATTGTTAATGCTACGTCACACCTGTACCCTTGTTAATGCTCGTAGTTGCTCATGTCCCATTCCGTAGGGGCGTAAGTTACTGTTCCACGTTTACTAGGTTAAAGACATATTTAAAGACTTATCCATTTGTATCCGTTATTGTTCCAAGTTTGCATGTGAATAAGTTCATTTGTATACCTTTACCGCTCTCCCTCACCCCCCATTTCGTACCGGTGTCCATTTTGAAACTGTCTCCTTCCCATGGGGCCGTGCTCCCGCTGCTCCCCTCACACCCCTGATGGCAACACACAAACCAGAGAACTCCCTGGGACTGCAGTGCCCACAGGAGGTGGAGTGGACACCTAAAAACCGGGGCAGCGGCTTGAAGCCAGCGCGCCCGTCCCGCCCGTCCAGCAGCGGCTGCGCCCTGGGCAGCGGCTTGAAGCCGCAGGGCGGGCGCCTGCGCCCCTCCCGCCCCGCCGCCGGCCGCTGCCTGTTGGCCGCGCTCCGGCGCCTGATGCGGAGCAGGATGTCGGGGCGGTCGCGGCGAAACCAGGGGTTCCTGTAGTGGAGCCAGGTGCCGGCATCGCCCGGCGCGGCTGCGCCAACCCAGCCCGGCCCCTTGCGGAAGCCGTAGCGGTTCAGCTGGCGCAGGAAGCTGCGAAACTGCGTGGCCCGGAAGGTGTGCGGGGCCGGCCCCTGGGAGCCGCCCGGGCCGAGCAGCTCCCGCTCCAAGAGGGAGCGGTCGATGAGCAGCCCCCGCGCCTGGCTGTCCCAGCGCACGGAGCGGACGCGGGGGCTGTTTGCCAGGCGCCACAGCTTGGCGGGGAAGGTGCCGGCGCTGAGCCCGGCGGGCAGCGGCAGCTCCGCCATGGCGTCCATCGCCGACTGTGGCCACAACGACCGGAGACCAACGGCCGCGGCTCGGCTCGGCTCGGCTCGGCTCGGCTCGGCTCGGCTCGGCTCGGCTCGGTTCGGCTCGGCTCGGCTCGGCTCGGCTCGGCTCGGCTCGGTTCGGTTCGGCTCTGTTCGGCTCAGTTCAGCTCGGCACGGGAAGCCCCTGGGCAGGGTGGGCTCTGAGAGCAATGGTGGACTCTGTCCCCACGCTGCATCCTGTGCCTGGATCACCGTCGGTGACGGAGGAAAAGGCCATTGCTTTGTCTTGGCTGGGGAAAGGATGAAAAGGGGACATTAGAAAGCATTCTTTTGGCCACCTTTTCAGCAGACTAACTGTTTTTTTCTCGCCATGTCTGCCTGTTTTTTGCAGAGTTGGAACATTTCTCATGATTCGCTGTCAGCAACAGCAGCAGGAAGGGGCAGTGATTTTGTCAGCATTGTCATCAAAACGCTAGTGCTGCCCCATGGATGGATGTTGCTTTATGCCAGGGATGAAAGGCCTTCACTTGTAGGGAGCTCATGCCGGTGTTTTCCCAAATGACGTTGCCATTTTCTTTCCTCAGGAATCGCTTCTTCTGTTTTTCCCCCCATCTGGGGAGATTTCCAATGCAAATGCCTCCTGCAGCCAGCTCCTGCCAATGCAGACTGACCAAGGAGATCTTGCAGTGGACAGAGACTCCCTAGAGCTGGTGTGGAGAGGTGAAGGGGGAAGGTTTGTCCTTTAGTCTTGAAGTCTTGTTGGGGAGCTGATTGTGCTTGGGGGGACTGACAAAAATGATGTGTCCTGAAAAACCACAGAGACTTTGGGGTTGTCATGTTGGGGCAGAAATTTCTGTCTGAGAACTTTTTGAAAAGTTTCAATTAACCTTTTTTTTTTTTTTTTTTTTTTTCTTTTTTTTTTTCTTTTTTTTTTTTTTTCTTTTTTTTTTCTTTTTCCCTGCAGAGATCCTTTTCCATACCTTTTGGGGAACTTCCCTCTGCTGGTCTCCCAGGTCAGGCCATTTCCCAAGGTTCCTTCCCAAAGTGAGGAGTAGCCCATGGCCTCCACTCTCCACTGGAACCAAAGGAAGCACAGAGCTTGCTGTTGTGGGAGAAGAGCTTCTCTTTCCTTTCCCTTTGGGGCAGGTTGGTATGTTCTCATTTGATAAAGGGAGGTTTAAACTCTGGAGGTGTTGCATTTCAAACTGCTCCAGCCTCGAGCTCTAGTGTGGGTATCCTTGGACAAAAGGCCTCCCTGTGTGAGCTCCCAGTGGGCTGGTTCAGTAAGGAAGTTGATATTTCAGGCTTGTGACTGCTGAAAGCAGTTGGTGTCTGGAGGTGTCCGGAGCTGAGAGCGACTACTTTTCTCGCCTGGCTGCAGAAAAGGTAGTTGGAAAGTGGGGATTGCACTTGCAGAGATGGCAATCGGGTGTTTTCCAAGAAATGGGCTGGCAGGGAGGCAGGTCTTGTGCTCAACTGGCTGTGTGTTTGTTTTGGTGGTGGGGAGATGTTGTAATGAATCAGCCGAGACTCCATATCCTTCATGCAGATAAAGCCAATTCTTTATTCACATCGCTTCTTTTGTCCAGTTTTCAGGGACCTCATGCACCACACCCGTTGGCGGGTAGTTTCCTTACTGCCTCATTTATTGGTCAGAAGGTCATTTGTGTGTATATGCTAAGTTTCAGGTTGTTTCCATTTTTCCTTGGTGGGTTCTGATGGAACAGAGCTAATATTTATGCAGATGCACTTGTTTTTCTCCCTAAGAATAGGCAGTTGTGTGAACAAACTTCTCTTTCTCTAAACAGTTTTCAACTGGGAACTTGCAAGCTATTGCTCGCTGCTTAGCTAAAGTAGCATGGCCTCATCCATATTCCATAAGACCTTTCTTTAATAACATTTTTTACCTGTCTGCAACAGGGAGAGTCACAGACACAGACACAGACACCAGCTGAAGCAACAGTGTCATTTACTATCATGCAGGAGTGCAAAGACAAATCAGAAAAGAAGGTGGTAAGCAATGCACCTTATCACTGGTACAAAAGGTTGCCTCTAGTGGTTAAGAAAGATACATCAGCAGACACCCTTTTTACTTTATCCTTCATCCAGATCCACTCATCAGGTGGGGAAAGCTGTCCCAGCAAAGCTCGGGAAAGTCACTGCGAGGAACTAGGAAATCCTACACTGCCTCCCCCTTTCTTGGCCACCAGGCTTCTGACTGCACTGTGAGAGTAGCCCAGCTTTGACAGTGGTGAACGAGCAATCTGACAGACCTTCTGGGGCAGGAGATCTGATTTCCTTCTCCTCTTGGTTTTCTCCCTGAGCCTGTCCAGGGCTCAAGGAGGAACCAAGGCCAGATGTGGCCTTGTCTGGTTTCTTCATGCTGAAAGGTAAAGATGTGTTTCACCAATGAATGAATGCATAGATCCTAATGATAGTAACACTTGGTTAAGGAGCAGATCCATTGAAAGTTTGGTTGGAAGGGTCATCCAGAGGGCAGATTTAGCTCAGGGCCTGTTGTTCAGGCCTTAGTCCTTCAGTATTTTGTGGTGCAAATCAATGCCCTGGAAAGCTGGAAACAAATGAGTCCCTCTTGAGCACGTTTCAGAGCGGGAGCAGGATTAGCCCTGCAAGGCTGGGCTAGGGCCAAGAGCAGAGGGCCAGCAGGCTGCATTTGCCCAGAGGCAGCCGTCCAGACCAAGAAGGCCACTGGTGCCCAGGGCCTGAGGTGCCCGAGGCTGCCTCCCCGCTGTGCAGCTCTGCAGAGCCCGTGGAGCGCAGGGTCCCGGGCAGCCAGGGCGGCCTGGCTGCCTTGGAGCACGAGGAGTGTCCCAGAGAAGCTGCGGCCCTTTGCTTTTTAACTGTTGCTCAGAGTCTTGTCATTAGTCCACACTGTCTGACATGTTTTCCTTTCCTCTGGCATATTGAAGAGAGCTTTTTGAGAAAAGTGGCTGATGTAGCTTCTGCTGGTGCTGGTGCTTTTGTCTGCAGGTCAGGGCAGGTGGTTTGAACCAAGGACGGAGTCCGCAGTTAACACTGCAGTTTTGCCAAGCCAAGAAAACCATTCACAACTGGGTGACCGATGCTGAGCAGCTTTGCTAGTTTTTGGAAAGTTATCACCTTAAAAAACCCAACAAATGTTCCTACATGAGGGTACCAGCAGTGTACCAAAGATCCCAACTTTTTCCACCTCTTTTCTGTGTCTTTGGTGTTTCTAAGTTCCCCATTCCCCAGCAGGAATGAAAGCATGTATGATAATGTGAGTGATTTGAGAGCTCTGTGTTGTGCCCTGCCACATCAGCGTTGATGACAGGCTGGACATGGACAGGTGTGTCGAGTTCAATTCATCCCAGTTCTGTGCCAACAGCAGCCCCAAGATGCCGAGAAGAACAAGGACGGTGGGTGGGTGTGCACGCACAGCCCTGTGGCCTGACTGCTGTGTGGGCAGAAGGTTCTCAACAGCAGTACATCTTCACTCCCCCAAGTGGGAAGAATATATCAGATCTATATGAAATGAAAATATTTATGAAACTGCACTCAATGGTACATATTTATATGTATCATAGATGCAATTTATCAAATATAATGCTGCATATTCTATATTTTGATATGCCATAATCAATAGAATATATCAAATATAGAGTTGATCTTTCCCTAAGCTATTGCCTGTGGGTCCTAGAGGCCATCTCCTAGTGTTACTACATTTGTGCCTTCTGGTACTAGTTCTTACAGCAGCAACTCCCCTGGGAGTTCCTCCAGGGAACTTCACAGCAAGGGCTTCCATCACTGTCGTGGCTGTGGGAACTTGTTGCTTGCCATTTCTCCCCCAGAATCCTTGTGGATTCTGGAGCATGTCAGCACAGGTGTCCATGGCCCTTCCTTCATCGCCGGCCTGCAGCACTCACAGCCCTGCGGCCTCCCCCTTGCTGCAGCTCGTTTGCAAAGTGCTGCCAAAGGCAGCGGAGCTGGCTCAGGATCCCTGTTGGCTCCTGGGCTCCAGGATGACCTTCAGAGGGACACTTGGAGCACTTCCTGAAGAGCTGCCCATGGCATGGCGGGTGGATTTGTCCTCCCTGGGTGGCTCTGGTTGGAGCTGGATGCTTCGTGGAATCCCGGAGTTTTCTCAGCGGCCTTTGGAGCGAGTTCTCAGCCAAGGTGTGGCTCTGCTGCCATCCCAAATCTGCACCTGCCTTGCCCAGCCTGAGTGCAAGTGGGGCATGTGCTGGGCATGGATGGAGATTTCCATGGCCAAAATCCTCCAGTATATAAAACTGCTCATTGCTCTGGACGGCACAAATCACAAAACACCCATCGCAGTTGACAATTGTAATTTCTTGCAGATTCCTACAGCTGCGCTGCTGATCAACAAATACACCAGAATTGATTTCACATGGAAAATGTAATTTATTACAAATTGCTACACCTGCGCTGACAATACAGAACTATGCCGATGTCAATTTGAGTCTTAAAAAAAGGAATTTATTAGATTTTTACAACAATGCTATGTAAAAATATAGAAATATCCACTTCAGTTAAGAAAACTTAATTTATTGCCAACATCGACAACAAGTCACTAGACACAAAGATCAATTAGGTGTTTAGCAACTTAATTTATTACGTATTACTGCAAGCCTAAAGCCCATCTAGGAATACAAAAATATCAGTATTTCTATCTAAACAGTCGTCTACAAAGATCTCAATCGATACAATGACACAACTATACATCTCCAAACATGTTTAAATAGAAAGATACACCCAGATACACCCACCTCAAAATACAGAAGTCAATACACAGATGTAAATAGAAAACTAGATATATTTACTTCTAGGAATACCAATATACCTAATTAAAGAGCCATATAACTCCAACTGCATAAACAGAAATACCTACACAACTGTATTCATAGGAAATAGAATTAAAACACACATAGAACAGCATACTTACATATACATATACATATACTTACATCCATATATACATATGTTATTACAAAGATGTATGCATATATACAGACACATATATATGTAGCATACATTTATAAATATACCAAGATACATACAGAAATATTCCTATACAAATAGTAACTTGCATATATAAATATCCATGTAATTATTCCTCTCTATGCTACAGTCCATTTATCTTTAAACAGTAATCTAAGCAGAGGGATTCCTGCCACCCCATCTTCAAAGCCTTTCACTCTGTTCTTGCTTCCTCCCCTGCAGAGCAGCACCCCTGGACAAGGACAGCAGATGTCACTGGCTCAGGGGACAGTGCCTGGGGCCACCGGCAGCTCCCAGCGCTCCAGGGACAGCCGAGGCTGGAACTGCTGCTCCGCCCGGCCTGGCCGCCAGCTCGGACCCAGCACAGCAACAGGGGACACAGGGGGCACAGGGGGAGAAACAAGAGCTGAAACAGGCAGCTGAGGGGGGAAAGAGGTAAAAATGCAGCCTAGGCCTACACAAATATCACTCTATCCGTCTCTATCGATTCACAGACCGTCACAGGGCTTTGCTTTGTGATGTCAGGGCACGGTTGCCACGTGGTCGTGGTGACATCGCAAGGTTGCCTTGGTGCACGGAAGGCCTCAGGGGTGTCAGAGCAGCTCTTGAGCTTGCTCAGTGCAGGAACTTGGTCCTGTGCTTGAGGCTTTTGTCAGTGGGCAGCTGCTGACTGACAGGAGACTCCTTTTAGCTAGCGTTAGAGCGCAGTCTGCAAACTTGCACAGCAGTTGCCACAATGATTGGGCAACTCACCGCTGCAGTTTTCACTGTTTATGGAGTTACTTATTCCTGCTATTTCCTGACTCACCTGGCAGGTAAGTCGAGGTTTTCCCTGGGTGTCACCTAACCTGGTTTTTGTGTCTTCCTGCTCTTTCTTAAGTGACTGAGTTGATTTGGAAACAGAAAGGCCATTGGGATACCGCTTGGGTAAAGCTCCTGTCAACATGTTCAGCTCAAAAGGGGGTGTGTGTAGCCAGGGCCGTGCGGGCAGCATTTGCAAGGGAACCTGCAGGAGTTGCGTTCCCTCCGTGGGAGAGTCTGTGGCAGCAGAGTTTGCCAATTCCTCCATTGCTGGGTCGAGCAGGACAACTTTGAAAATGTAGACTGGGAGGCCTTCTTGGAAGGTCTTCTAAAAATGGTTGTCTCCAGTTTTCTCAAAGCATCTGCTTCATTTTCCCTTGCCTACTGCAGGTCACCTGAGCCGGGTATTCAGAGGTGCTGATCCTGAGGTGAGTAAGGAAAGAACATTTGATGTTCCTGGTGTTTAAAATTGTGCAGCAAGCTGTGAGCTTGGCCTGTGGCAGTAGAGTGTAGAGGGCCAGCTGAGTAGGCTGCAAGAAAATCCATTTCCATGTCTGCTGCAGCAAGAGCAAAGGCATCACTGCCTATTTCCTAATTTTCCATTCCAGAGCTTTAAAAGAACTAAAAGATCAGCTTTGCAGAGAGAATGGTGCTTCCTGATAGTAGTCAGGGGGGAATATGTAATTTGGAGCAATTTGCAGTGTCCAGTTGAATCAGCCCATTAGAATTTAGTCAGAGTGACTTAGAATCCCCTTGCTCTCCAAGTTGATGATTTGTGCTTAGTAGAGCTGGTTCTAGAGCTGAAGAGAAAGAAGGTTCTAAATGATGGGTCATGGCCTGTGTCTCACGCTCCTGTCTGTCCACAGATCCCAGAACCAAGAGCAGACTCTCCTCCGGCTTCCTCTGCTCCTGGACAAGAAGCCGAAGAGGAGCCAAATGACCAAAAGGCTCCAGCTGTGGTCACACCACAGCCGGAACTTTCCCAGACAGTAAGTGCCACTTCTGGAGGGTGCTGTCTTTAGTGCGAGGCAGAGCTGCAAGTTTCTGAGCAGCCAGCTCTTGCTGTTGGTGGCTGAGAATGCTGAGTGCTGCAGTCCTGCCAGACCTAGCCATTCCCCTCAGCCAGTGACAGCTGGAAAATGGGCTTTGAGCTGCCATGTTTAGGCCCCAGCTTGCTGGGATTCTGATAGGGGCCAGCCTGGAGCAGGAAGGTTCCCTGTCTGCAGAGGAGGGAGCATGTCAAAGGCACTGTGCTCAGCCTTGGTGGATACGTAGGGGACGCTGTGGTCTGGGGACACCTGTCCCCCTCCACAGACGTGCCAAGTACCCACAGGCACCAAAAGTCTTGATCTGACAACACAAGCTCTTTGAGGTGGTTTGTCCCCGTGAGCTTCTTGGCTGTGCTTACCCGGGAGCATTTCAGAGACACGCTGGGGACGTGGAGTTGCTGTTTGAAGACAGGGATCTTGGTGCCTTTGTTGCCAGGTTGTTCTTTTGCCTCTTCAGGCAGAGCAGTCAGTAGCAGAGCTGGCAGGCACTCGGAGTCCACCTGTCTTTTGGCTTTTAATAAGCTGCTAAGAGATGATGTGTTGTCCGTGAATCTTTGGGGGGCCACTCTTCTCTTGTGTGGTAAAAGACACGTTCCCTGTCAGCTTCCAAAGAGGCTGTTGGAGCTTCAGCCCCAGATGGAGGCTGATTGTACTGCTAGTGTCACAGTGGGACAGAGTGAAGGGCAGGGAGAGGGGAATTCAATGGAGCTCTTGGGACTGAGGAGGCCAGGAGTCCCCCAGGCACTGAAAGCACAGAGCCTTGTCATCTGCAGAGATCAGCACTGGGACAGGAGGGTTACAGTGGAAGCAGAGGTGGGCAGGGAAGCAGAAAGAAGTGGCTGAATGAATATGATTTGTACGCTGAAAAAGGAAAAAGCTGAGCCTGATGGCATCTCCCAGTCACTTGCTCTGCATTTGTTTGTACAGAACGTGGAGGCAGAGGCACAAGCAGAACCGCCCAAACCTCCGAGTGACACGATGGCAGCGAGGAGGAAGAGCAGGGAAGACATCAGAAGAACTGAGGATCAATGGAAACTCCATCAGGAGAGGGGCAATCAACAAAACCATGTAAGCGGAGGAGTAGTAGCCACTCCCCTGATGGAAGGTTCTGTCTCCTGTTCTTTACGGAACTTTGGAGACAAGCTGCAGGCAGAGCTGCAGAAAACTCGGGCTAGGATCAAGGCACGGGAGAAGAGGCTGGAGGAAGAAATAGAGATTCTAGCAGAAGACCGAGCGAAAATTTGTCTCCTCCTTGAGAAGCGAGAGGCTCTACAGAAACAAGTGAGTGAATGAGCAATAGCCACTGCAGTCACCAACCTGGTGCTTTCTGCCCTTCTTGCCTTTCCCCTGCAGAGCAGCAGGGGGGTGGGGTGATGCCTCTGAGTGCCATCCTGCTCCAGTGTGTGCCACAGGCACTCTGAAGGACACTCCCTGCTCTGCTGAATCTCAGCTGCTGCCCTGCACAGTGGCACTAGTGCTTTGGCCTTTTGGCCAGCAGTCATCTGAATGCATTCCTGCTGGCCTCTTCCTGCTCTCCTTGTTTCTTGAGGTGTTCTTGCAGGTGAACACGGTGACCCAGATGGATCTGGAAAGAAGCTGTCTGTATCCCTTGTGAATCTGGTCCTCTCCCTTTCCTCAGAGTCGATGACTCTTGGCTGACAGGGACAAGCTGGACTCTCTGACTGCTTTGCTCTCTTTGACTTGAGGTGGAAGTGTTGACATCTCGCCTGGCAGCCTGCAAAGATTTCCATCAAGTGACTGGCAGCAAGGAGCCCCAAGATTCCTGTGAGGCACAGAAACTGTCCCAAGCAGCAGCGCTGCCGGTTGGGCACGTTCAGAAGATGCCGGAGGAAAAGAGGACTCCATGGGAGAAGGTAGAACATTTGAACAAAGAGCTGCAAGTGTGTCTGCAGCCCTTGGAGGGGGAAAAGCGTCCTTGGGAGAAAGTGGAATGGTCATTTTGGCAGTCACCCTTCAGAAAACCCACGCAAATGCATTTTGGAGAAAATGGACAATGAATCTGGCCTTGCACTCCAGTCAAACCAGCCTTTGGCTTTGAGCCATCCAGTTTGAGGAGTGGACATCAGAACAAACCCATGGCAGAGCCCTGCATGTGGCTGACAGCATCTTGCTAAGGGCTTGCATTTGAAATGGGATCTGGGGCTAATCTCTGCCAGCCACTTTTCTTTCTGACACCAACTCCTTTGTTGTCTCAGATCTCCACAGGCTCTTCTGTTGAACCTGCAGGAGCAGCAGTGTCACCTGAAGGCACTAGTGCTGGCCAAGCTGTGCAGTGGAACCCGGGCAGTTCGTTCATCTCCAGCACTGACACGGCTTCTGCTCAGCAACAGGAGATGGAGGATGATGAGGATGAGTCCCTGGAGCTCCTGAGTATGTCTTGTGTCTTTCTTCTCTGAGGGACAGTGTATTGTGTGCACGTGTCAGCACAGCTGGACCCAATGATTCTCCTCCCTTTGGTGTCCCAGGAGCATTTAGGGCTCCCCACAGGAAAGGCTGTGCTCCAAGGCAGCAAGAGAGTGCTCTGGGTGTTCCCACTGCCTCTGAGGGCAGCTTGGACGTGCCTGGGGTTTGCCTGAGCTTCCCCAGCTGCTAAAGGCAGAAGCAGGGGTTGTCCTTGCATCAGCAGAAGGCTGTGAGCTAGCAAATGATTTGGGCAAGTCCTGTGTGCTAGTGGCCAAACTGGATAGAATAGTCAGCTTCCTAAATTCTCCTTAGACTCCTGACTTCTCATCTGCCATCCGAGCAAAAAAATACCTTCATGGAAATTGATTGGTTTTGGCATTTTGTCTTTTGGTTGTGGTTTTAGTTTGGGTTTTTTTCCGGATTTTTTTTGGGTAGAGGTTTTTTTCTCCATCTTGAAGGAGCTCTTCTGCCCCATGTGTCTTAGTGACGTCATTTTGATGATGTTCTTATTTACCACTACTACATCTGCAGGGTTTTTAATGAGAATATTATATATTTGTCAGTGAGGAATCTTTGGAAAGAACATCAGGTGACAGCAGAAACAGAGAGCAAGAGCTGTTTTTTTTGTGCCCCCAATGAAAAAAAACAGATCTTTTTATTACAATCTGTATTTCATATCCTAGTTTTGTTCCTAGAAAGATACATCCAAGAGACATAGGCCTGGGACATGATCAGATAAAAGTGCACTGTAGGCATTTCTCAAGTGTGAGCCTCGAGCCCATCTGCTGTATATTCCTCAGATCCATGACACTTTTTCCTACCTGATTCCCAGTCATTCCCATGACTGTTAGAATGCTACCCACTGGCCCAAGCCCTGCTCAGATCAGTCTCTAGGAAAACACATCAAGCCCTTTGTGATTCTACAGCACAAGTCATTGAAGCTGCTTCTTGCCCAGAGCAGCTGCCGGTCCTGTGCCCTCAGATAAGACCTGGTGGGGCTGAGAAGAGAGCCCAGCTGACTCTCTGTCTCCCGTCACCTGTTGGCACAAAAGGGCACTGACGTGCACCTGGGTGTGTCTGCTCTCCAAGCCAATCCTGCCGTGTCCTCAGTGGGGGCAGCAGCTTGGAAGGGGCTGGGTGTGGCCGTGCCTTCTTGCCATTGCTTGTCAGTGCTGGTGCCTGGGCTTTGGCAGCTTTGTGGCGGTGGCTGCCCTGGCCCTAAGGGCTGGTGTGAGCGCCGAGGCTGGAGCCTTCCTTAGCTGGGAGAGTGCCGCTGCCGGCCGGCCGCTGCAGCGCGGAGCTGCCCCGAGGCAGCAGCCCCTGCTCTGGGCTGGCTCCTGCACGGCCTGGGCTGGGCTCACAGAGGGTCAGCATCTCCTCTGGGCAGCTGTCCGTGTCCCGCCGGCACCTGAGGAGCACTGCTGTCCTTGCTGCCCTTGCCCGCTGCGGGAAGGTGGGCATGTGTGCGGGGCTGAGAGGGCGAGTGCAATGGCAGGGACTGATCCCTGCTGTCAGGGGGAGGAGAAGCAGTGTGGTTCTTCACGTGGGCCACGGGCAAGGGCGTCTTCCAGCTCAGCCTGCTCCTCAAGGGTGAGGGTCCTGCTGCTGAAGGCCCCTTGGGATTGGTTAGAGCATGAGCTGCTTGGGTTTACAAAGGGAAAGGCATTCTTTTGGTAAAGTGCTGCAAGGTGGGGAAGATGCCCTCCTCTCCTGGGAATGCATCTCCCTGTGCTTTGTTTGCTGTCAAGAGATCTCTTCAAAGGACTGTAGAAATCAGTGCTGGCCTGCTTGTACTGCAGAGCTGCCTGTCTTGTTGCAGTTCTTGCAGTTGTTGTTGTTACGCAGCTGGCCACAAAGGACTCAGAAGGCCAGACTGCACAGCCCCAGCAGGGCTGCCTTTTATATCTCCTGGATAGTGGGATCTCTGCTTTCAAGTGAACATCTTGCATTTTGTTTCCCTCAGGGCAAATGGCGAGCATGGAAAATCCCCGAAAGAAATACATTGAAGAGGAAATTGTTGGCAGAGGGTGAGTCCAACCAGTTACTTGTACACAATCTTGGGGCAACGATTTGCTGCTGGAATATCTGTCAAGGGTGAAGTCAGGCAAGTTGCAAACATATTCAGACACTGGGGTTAGTCTGCCCCATCTCTCAGTACCAGCCAGAATTTGGAAGTGTGGTCAGAAGGAATTGTCAAAGACACTTGGATTTCATTGCCAGAAACAGCAACCACCCCTTTTTGTAGCAGGCAGATAACTGTTTGAAGGAACATTTCTTCCCAAGAGTTTGCTGAAGGAAATAGTGTGATCAGGATAAAAACTGCCCAGTTTAGAAACTGAAATCCAAGATGAAAGAATCACCTGGCCTTTTGAGCTGAGGCACTAAACCCCAATGCTTCAGAAACAGGCCCAGTGCCCATGCACTGGAGAGGAAAATGCATCATCTGCCTTCTGGCAGAGCCCTCCTGCATGCTGCAGGTTGGAGGCATTTCCAGCAGACATCTCCTGTCTGGACTGGCTTTCACTCCAAGGTCTAAATGGCTTCTCCTTTCTTTGCTGCTGTTTTGTTTCTAGGGCTTTTGGAGAGGTTTGCAGAGCCATCGACACTGCCACAGGACGACAGGTAAATGTCAAGAGCCCCTGCAGATTCTGCTGCTCTCCAGGGCTTTCCTCTCTCGTGTCAGCTGTGGCTGCAGCTGTGGCTAGAGCTGTGCTGCAAAGGAACAAGAAGCACGGACTGGTGCCAGCCAGCCAGCTGCATTTGGGACAGTCTTTGTCCTGCTCAGCTGCCAGAAGGAAGGCAAGGAGGGCAGCGGTTCCTTTCAGAGAAGGACGCTCTCCCTGGCTCTCAATTGCTCCAACAAAGGTGGTGCCTTGCAGCATCTCACTGCTCTCTGGGGCTACGGCTTCAGAGTCCTCAATTCCCATTTCTGGCTGCCAGCAAATACATCTGAATGTTCCTGCCAGTTCCTTAGCCACCTGCAGTGCTGCACTTGGGAACTGCACGTAGGGAGAGATCTGCAAGGCGTCCCTAAAAGCCCTAAGCCTTGCCTATAGCCCGAGATGTATCCACAGAGTACCAAGGCACGCATTTCTTCCTCTGAAGTACGGACAGAGAAACAGAGAGTGTGCTCAGAGCTTTGGGGGGTGAGAGTTGAGACACCATTTTTAACAAGTGGACAAGGCAAATTGTGGTCAGTGGCCACGTGTCCTGGAACTGGCCCCCAAAGGAGCAGAGAAATGAGCTGTAGGAATGTCAGTTCCTAATTACTCCTTTGTCTAATCGCAAGGCACTTTGGCAGAGCTCACCTGTGTCATTGCAAAATCACTCGCTCCATGTGTGTTGTGGTCTCATTCCACCAGCTTCTAAAGTTACTGATTTTCTGTGTCATTCTAGGTGGCCATTAAGAAAATCAATCTTCAAGGACTGAATAGGAATCAACAAGCGCTTAATGAAATCATGATCATAAAGAAGAATAAGAGTCCCCATATTGTGGATTATTTAGACAGGTGAGTGGTCATGGTCTCTTCCCATGAAGGTTTGTTTCCGTAGTAAGAGCATGCGAGGTTAAAACCCCACTTTGGACACTGGCAGAAAATAGAGCTGTTAATAATCAGTTAATTATTATTTCTCTACTCATCTCCAATGGATGGGAAGAGAGTGTATTTTGCCTGCGTGTGTCTTCCCTGACTTTCAAACACTGAGCTGGAACATTGGCCAAAAACCTGAATCAACCCTCCCATACTAAGTCAATACCTTGTAAGCTCACTGCCTCCATGTTGTCTCAAGATTGATTTTTTCAAGTTTCTTCAATGCTGATGAAGCATGCTAGAGAGGATTTCCCTTGGATTGTTGCCCCTCTTTTCCAGGGCTGGCCATGCCAGGAACACTAGGTGCTCCTTTCCAGAAATACCATGCGGGACAGGTTTTTCATCTTGGCTGATACTAAACTGTACTTTTTGCTTGCTGGCCATCTAAAATATCTCCTTTTTCACAGATGTGCTGTTCTCCTTGAGACTGCGCAGACTGCAAACAATGCACAGCCTAAAGGGAGTGTCTATTCCTTGAATTCTGTCCTTGTCACAAAGGGACCCGGAAACAAGAATCAAGCAAAGAAACCAATGTATGCATGTTCATCTGCATGGCCTTGTTCCCTTCTTTCAGCTACCTTGTGCTCGACGAACTCTGGCTGGTGATGGAGTACATGGATGGAGGCTCTCTGGATGATGTCATCGCTGAGGTTCGCATATGTGAACACCACGTTGCAACCATCAGTCGAGAGGTGAGGGATCCCATCTGTGCGTCCCAGGGCTTGGGCAGTATTGTCTGGGAAAGGGGCTCAGGACAGGAGTGATTCCGTGAGCCAGGCTTTGTTTCTGTGTGGCTGATATGCTCTGGGCAAGCAAGAGCCTCTCAAGTGAACAGCCTGCCAGTGCCCCTGCACTCACTGGACTCTGTTCTTGTCCTCTTCTCTCCCGCTGTTGCATTCTCACTCTGGCTCTTGTATTTGCTCTTCTCCATCTTGCCTCTTTGGCCTGTCTGCACTGCATTCCTTGCCTGTAAAAGCAAAGGTGGGGGTGGCACTGTTTGAAAGGAGCAGCAAAGAAGAAAGACTCATTTCTCTGAGTCCTCAGCTGGAAAGGTTAGCAGTGCAGCCAGAGTGCTCTGTACTTCTGAGCACATGCACTGCAGCAGCAGTCATCCTGGCTGGTTTGCAGGGCAGAGTCTACACCAGCAGTTGCTGTTGCTCTTTGACAAGCTGACATGCCTTTCTTTAGAAAGGTGCTGCTCTGCCTGTGTTGGAGCAGCGAGCTCTTGCCCTCAACGGCACTGTCTTCTGCCATTACTCCTCATTCCCCTGCAGAGGGAATCTTGGAGAGCTCTTTCCTTTGTTGTGTGATAAAATCACATCACTGATTTTTGCCCTCCCGTTTCTGGTTTCTCACTCAGTGCCTGCAAGGACTGGATTTTCTCCATTCCAACAACGTGATACACCGAGATGTGAAGAGCCTCAACATTCTCCTCAAAACGGATGGCTCTGTCAAGCTGGGTCAGTATATTCTTGGGCAGGTGCAGCGTTCCAGGGATATGTGGGCTGTGGGGCTGCTTTTGAGTGAGTGCCAGCCCCCCCAAAATGGTGCTGGTGGCAGTGCAGGGAGCCTGTTGTGAGCTGAGCACACGGTGGCAACGTGCACAGACCAATGGCAAGGATCGAGCAGTGCACAGTGGCATTGCTCTGTGTGTGTCCCTTCCAGAGGGAGGGGGCTACAAGTCTAAAGCTTCAGGGGAAGAAAAGACACTGCTGGAGGCCGTATAAAAAATGTGGGGATTTTTGAAGCAGCCAATGCCATATTTCCTTGGCTAAAGTCCTGAGGAAACAGAGCAGGGACAGTTGTCCAGGAGATTCAGCAGCACATTCTCCAACTTCAACTGGGCAATTCTTTTCCTTGCTTTCCTAATTGCACAGGATTCAAATAAAAACGGTCTTTTGCTTTCTCCCCAGCTGATTTTGGCCTCTCTGCTCAACTCACCTATGAGCAGAGTAGACGGAGATCGGTGACCGGGACTGCTTGGTGGATGGCGCCTGAAATTGCAAAAGCTGAGTCCTATGGCCCCAAAGCAGACATCTGGTCTTTTGGAATTGTGGGCATTGAAATGGTGGAAGGAGAACCTCCTTACGGGAATAAAGGTCCTCTCGTGGTAAGGTGTAAATACTCTCTGATCCCGCTGTCTTTCTCCCCCATCCCACGTTCTGTGTGCCATTGGACAAAATTCCATTGCCATCTGCTGGAACTACTTTCACCATGGTCCCTTTCTGAAAAAGTCCCGGCAGCACATCAGCATCTGCTGGGGTTTTGGTTGCATCCATGGGGGAACTCAAGCCTTAGCCCAGGCAGACAATCTCCCTTCTCAGGCAACATTGGGCTTTGGCTTAGAAGTCGTTCCAGCTCTTTTGGCCGTGTAGATGGCCCTACTAACAGGAAACAAGCATCTTAGAGCTGCTGTTCTCTTTCCTGAAATGAAGGAAAGAAACCCAAACCCAACAAAGTTTCTAAAGCAGTGGTTTGGAGAGAAGTGTACCCCCATTCTTCTCACAGGGAAACTTGCCTTAACTGAGGGATTTCCTTTCTTTACTTTTAATTACCATTGTTTTCAAGAACCAAGGAAAAAGCTTGATGACTTTTATAGCAGCTGTGCTTAAGGGACCAACAAGTGCTGCAGGGATGCTTTTCATGTCATACTCCTTGGAAATACTAGAGTGAGTTAGTAGAGCAAAGTCCCTCTTCCAACTAGCCTGTCAAGCTGGTCAGGTGAATCCTCGGAGAAGCAAAGGTGCTTTTGCTGATGTAGTTTCCACTAAGGAGGTCAGTCAATGAAATCAGCTGCCAGGGCAAGATCTGCTGGATGCTGGAAAAGCTGTGACTGCATCAGGCTTTGGGTTTTTTGTTGGTCCAGGAAAGTCATCTCTTCCTCTGTGCCACGGCAGAAACTGCCACTGCAGAGTGCAGCTGAAACAATGGGATCTGGGAGAGCAGTTCCAGATGTGAAAGAAGCAGCTGAGAGACTCGTCTTTCCTTTTTCTCCAGGCTCGATTCCTGATAGCCACCAAAGGGATCCCAGAGCTGCAGCAGCCCAAGCTCCTCTCCCCTTTGCTGCGTGACTTCCTGAGCTGCTGCCTGCAGAGAGACGAGGAGCGGCGCTGGTCTGCCAAGGAGCTGCTGCAGGTAAAATGCCAAGGGGCTGCAGGGGAAACAGTGTCCCAGGGACGGGCTCCTCCTGCACTGAAGTGCCAGGCATCAGATGAGCCTCGTCCTCCTCACCTCCACTCTTGGTGCTGTTCAAATGAGAACAGCCAGGAATCCTAGACTGGGCTGGGCTGGCAGGGACCTGTAAGGGTCATCTGGTCCAAGTGCCCTGCAATGAGCAGGGGCGTCTTTCAAGAGATCAGGATGCTCAGACCTGAAATATTTCCAGGCCTGGGACATTTAGCAGCTCTTGCAGTAAGCTGTGCCACTGTTGTCCCACTGTTGCTCCTTAGACCTACTCTGACTCAATCCCCATTTTCATTGAAAAAAAGATTACCCTTATTTTGGGGCTCTTAGCTTGGAAAGTAATGGTTCATTCTTGGCTTTTTTGTTTTCCTTTGTGCAGCATCCATTTGTAACATCGGCCAAGCCTACATCCAGCCTGGTGCCACTCATCCTTACCTTTAAGAGGTGGAAGGAGTTGACAGGAATGGACCAGTCACTTAAAAACTTTTTCTTCCATCACCAGCATCGTAGTGGATTGTAGAGTAGGATTTTAGCCTAGGATTGTAGGGTAGTATTTTGGCCTAGGATTGTAAATAAAGTTTCTGAAACCTCAAGTCATTTTGAAGATTCTCCTCCTTCTGAGCCTGTGAGAATGCTCAACATTTCCTTCTGAACTGTCCATTTTTGCTTAGAGGTGGAAAGTGACATTGATGCCTTCTTTGGTACGGTTTGAAGGGGGAGTAGGCTCTTCTTTCGTCATGCTCTCCGGACCGCAGTGCCTTTGGAATATGGCCCAGGGGCTGGGTTTTACCCAGCTGTGGCACTTGTGTTTGAGGCAGAAAGGGCAGTGGCATTTGCAGGCAGAACCAAAGGACGAGTGGGGCAGCCCAAATACCCTGTGCAGATGCAGGCCTTGAGCTCTGACTCGAGAGCATTTGGGTTGCTGCCACTTGCATTTGTATCCCTAAGTGCAATCTCTTTGTCTGGGGGAGAGTTTTGCCCAAGTGAGACAGCAGAAAGATCAGGGAGGCTGCTGGGAAAGGCGCAGAGCTGGTGCAGAGCTGTCAGCGGCTGCAGGGTGAGCCCAGGCCCTGCCTTGCCCAGGCTGGAGCCCCAGCAGAGCCCTGGCAGAGCCCGGAGCAGCCTGAGCCTGGGCAGAGGCAGCTGCAAGGAGGCCCTTGGAGCTGCAAGAGGCAGCAGCCCGGCCCTGGGTGCCTCTTGGGGGCCCCGGGCGAATCCTGCGCTCTCAGAGCCCAGCTGGCAGCCGGCTGCTCCCGAGGGGAAGCGTGGCCGTGCTGGGCACAGCACAGACCGGTGGCATCGGCCGTCCGGAGCGTGCACAGGAGCAGAGAAAGGCAAACCACAGCCGAGGGCTGCAGGCCTGGCTGAGGATTGCCACCCTTGTGCCGGCTGCCCTCTAACTCCTGGCCAAGGCGAGCAGTGTGTGCAGCGCTCTGGGCACAGGGGAGGGAGCCGGGCTGCTCCGCAGGCTCCGGCACAGGGCAGCCTCCTTCAGGCACGGCGCTTCTGCCGGGGGAAGCGAGGCCAGCGGCAGGCAGGGACAGCTTGTCAGGTCACATCTGCAGGAGCCGGGGCCTCACACGGCTCTGGGAGGAAGCGCCTGCAGTGCTGGAGTTGTGCACTGAGCCAGAGCAAAGGGGTGAAATGCAGAGTGTTCTGCAGAAATATTCCAGGGCGCCAGGCCAGCCTGCTTTGAGCTCTCTGGCACACAGCAAGCACTGTGCAATGCAGCCCTGAGCTGCTGGGAGAAGGGTGTTAGAAAGGAGCCAACTCTTAGATGAAATTAAATGGGGAAAAAGTCCTCAAAGCCAAAGAGAACTGTTTCTTAGGAAGGATTCCCCTGAGCTGGGTGTGTATCTCCCTCTCCCAAGAGCCAAACACACACACAACACACACAACACACACACAGAAAATGCTGCTTTTTACTGCCTTTCCCAGTCCAGGGTGAACCGTGTCCCCTTTCCCTTTGGCTGGGTAAAAGGAAACTTGTATTCTGTCCCCACCGCCTCCTTTTCTGTCCCCTCCCCTCTTCTCCTACTTCCCTTTTGGTTTGGTCTTCACGCTGGCCTTTCTCCCAGCTCACAGCAACACCCAACAAATCAACTAGAACCAATCCAAACCCTAAATAACAACCCCAAGAACCAACAGTTTTCGTTCTTTCTTCTAATAACCCTGCAGCTGCAGCAAAATATTACCTCCTATCTCACTGAGGGAATCGGGCATGAGCCTGTGGCTCGTGCTTGAGCAGTGAACTGATTTGGAAGGGAGCAGAAGGGTTTCAGTAGGCAGTTTGTGTTTTTCTTCTGAATTGCTGAAGGAAAGACACACTCTGGCTTCAGTCAGCAAAAACATTTTCAAGGTGCATTGAGGACATGCTTGTGAGCAATTCCCAGAGAAGGCAGGTTTTGAGAAAATGTTGAACTGTAACAAATTGTGAATTCCCTTTGCATTAACAGAGTGTTAAGCCCTCTATTCCTCCGGAGCAGTGATTGATGTGTGCAAGTGGCTACCTTAGCCTTGAGAATAGAGTAGTCTTCCTAAGAATGTAGCTGGAATGAATTCAAGGGGAAAAGAGTGGTTGTAGGAGGCTCTTGGGCATCAGAGGAGAATTGCAGGAATGGGATGTTCCCCAAATGACCACCTGAGACTCGCAAGAGAGCCCTACTCTCCTGTCAGTAACTTCTGAGAAGTGGTTTAAATATGTCAACTAATTTGAGGGAATGTTTAGCCTGTGAGTTTCAGCAAAGTAATGAGTAGGTCTTATTTCCATGGTTACAAATGAGTAGGTGGGATTTCTGGCTGAGCACGTGTTAGGAAAGTGATTCCCCACGCACCCAGCACTGAAATAAAGTCATGCCTCCTTTCTCACACCAAGCTGGCACCAGGGATCGGAGCCCTTCTTGGTAACTTTGATTTTAGTCGCTTCTATTGAAAGGTGAAAATGAAACCTTTTCCAGCTGTTCCCCTCGGGTTTACATTTCTGGGGGCCAAAGCTCTGTGCTGCAGGTGGCCCGGGTGTGTGCAGAGCAATGCAGCCTCCACAAAGCCCTTGGTTTCCCCACAAGTCGTCATGATTTGTTGCCAGGTGTGCCCAGCTGTGGCAGGAGAAAGAGCCCGCAGTGCAGTGGGCGCCGTGCCCTGCCCAGCCAGGGCTCTCTGGCACAGAGGAGCAGCAGCAGCACCTTTCAACCCACTCCTGCCCTGGCCTCACCTGGGACACAGAAGCCTCTGGAAATCAGCACCACCTGGCCCCTTCCCAGCCTGGAGCAGCTCCTGCTGGTGGGCACATCCTGCACTTCTACTGCTTCCGAACAGGAATCAAGGCACAGGGGGAGACGGACATACAGAGAAGCCCTGGGCTAGTGCAATAAATGGGCAAATGCATGGGGGAATGTGTTAGGAATCATTTCAGCTGTCATGCCAATCCTGCCTTCTCTCCTTTTCTCCCTTCACATTTCCTGTTCTTTTCCCTCTCACATTTCCACCCCTTCCCCCTCTCGAGTCTCACAGTTTTCCTCTCATGTTTGCCTCCCAAGTTTTACTTATTTTCCCCACCCTTTTCAGCTCCCTTTCCTCATGCTTTGCCTCTCACATTTCCCCAACTTCCCGCTTTTTCCTGCTTTTTTGTTCTCTCACGATTCTCACAATTTTCCCCTCACTTATCCTGCCCTTTTCTCCCCTCATGCTTTTCTCCTTTCCTCAGTCATTTTTCTCCAAGTTGTCTCCTCATGTTTCTCACTTTTGCCCTCATGTTTCCCAGGCTTTCCCTCTTACATTTCTCCCACTTTTCCCCTCACGTTCATCATTCTTTTCCCCTCATGTTGCTTCTACTTTTCCTCTAGCATTTTCTGCCCTTTTTTCACTCCTGTTTTCTGCCACTTTTCCCATCCAACTTCCCACCCTTTTTTTCCCCCTAATGTTTTCTGCCTTTTTCTGCCCTCTGGTTTCTCCCTCTTTTCCCCTCAGGATTCTCACAATGTTCCCCTCACATTTGCTGCCTGTTTCTCTCTCTCTGCCAGTAATTTTCTCCCTCTCTTCCCCTCACATTTCCCTCCATTTTTTCCTCTATGTTTTTCAGCCTTCCCTGATCATGTTTCTTAGAATTTTCCCATCATATTTCCTGCCTTTTCCTCCTCTCACCTTCCTCTCCTACTTTCACTCACATCTTCACCATTTTCCCCTCAGTTTTCTCAGCCTTTCCCACTCAGGTTTCCTTCCCTTTTCCTCCCTCACACTTCCCTCCTTTTTCCACTCCCATTTCTCACACTTGTCACCTCATGTTTTCTGCCTTTTTTCCCCTCACATTTCTTAACCCACTGCTTCCTGTCAGTGACTCTTCCTCTTCAGTAGTTGATGAGCTTCTTTTCTTCTTTCCTGCAATCCCCTCCTCCAAAGAATGGGTGCCAGAGCAGCGCTCCAAGAAGCCCCTGCCCGTGTGTCTGCTGAACAGAATGGCTGTGCTCGACTTGAACAATCTCGTGAAGAACAACGTAAACTGCAGTGGACTTTCAATTCCCTCTGTTCTTCATAGTGTTCTAAAGAAATGGGTACCCTGAGGGATACAGGTCGCAGGTGAGCAGCCGCTGCACCATCCGCCTCAAGCAGATCCCATCTCCGTTTTCATCATCTCACAGTGACTGTGACTCCTGCCTGGACGAAACCACTTGTGATGCTGCTTGATGCTAATTGAAGTCCACGTGGACATTCCCAGCACTTTTTCCTGCACTTTCTGCCCACCAAGCAGAAATGGAGCTTTTTAGAAGCTTCTTACAGTGACACCTGAAAGAGCAGTGCTGCCGTCAGCACGTTCCCAGCCTTTCTTCCCTGGGAATATTTCTTTCCCAGAGCCAGCCTCACACCCTGTGTGCCCCGTAGGAAAAGTGCTTTCCCTACAAAGCTGAAGGGATTTTCAGGGAGTCCCACCCAGCAGAAAATGCCTGAGAGGGGCTGTGGATGGTGTCCAGCAGCTCCTCGTGGCCCAGCAACCTTCCCCAAACACCGAGCGCTTCCAGGAAACGGGAAAGAAACACACATCCCATGGGCCTGGGAAGAGGGTCTGGCTGAATCTCTGCTCCTCACACACATCTTCAGGGGAAGGAGAAAAATAAACGGGCTCCAAACAGGATAAATGGCTCCCTGCGGGGCTTGGCTGGGGGTTTATCCTACAGCCACAGCATCCCAGTCCCAATGGATGCAGGGCCTGGCTCAATCCCAGTTTGGGGCTGGAAGAAAAGCACCAACAATCAGCTTTGCTGAGGCAGCAGCCTGTGGTGGAGCTGTGAGAAAACCTTGGTGCTGTTGCAATGTTTTCCTCGTTGCTTTTGTGCGCTCTGCAAACAGATTTGGCAAGCAGGCATTGTTACCCTGGGATCCTCCTCCAGGATTTATTGGGGGTGTTTAATACCTGCCACAACCACCCTGCATTTCCCTGAGCTGGCACTAAATGCTGGCCCTGAAGTGACAATTTATGGTTGGGTCTGTTGTCTCAGGATAAACCACAAAGCCAATAATGGTTGTAAAAGTGCCGCTCCCAAAGCGTCCCACTCCCAAAGAGTCCCGTTCCCAAACTGTCCCAAAATGTCCCATTCCCAGTGTCCCATTCCCAAAGTGTCCCATTCCCAAAGAGTCCCATTCCCACAGTGTCCAATTCCCAAAGTGTCTCCACTCCCAAAATGTCCCAATGTGTCCCACTCCCAGTGTCCCATTCCCAGTGTCTCACTCCCAAAGTATCCCGTTCCCAAAGTGTCCCACTCCCAGTGTCCCCTTCCCAGTGTTCCACTCCCAGGGCCTGGGGAAGCTCCTGCTGGTCATTCCCATCACCTCCCAGCTGAGGGACAAGGAAGAAAACCCAGGGATAAAATGTCTGCAACTCCTGTTCTGATAACAGCTGGGAAGGTGCTTTAGCCCCCAGGCACTGCTGCCTCCAATCCAGGTTATCTTTGGGTTGGAATCATGGAATTTGGGATGGAAGGACCTTCAAGCCCCACCCTGCCACGGGCAGGGACACCTCCCACTGTCCCAGGGGCTCCAACCTGGCCTTGGACACTCCCAGGGATCCAGGGGCAGCCACAGCTGCTCTGGGAATTCCAGCCCAGCCCTCCCCACCCTCCCAGGGAGGAATTCCTTCCCAAGATCCCATCTAAATCTCTCCTCCTGTAGTTTAAAGCCATTCCCCCTTGTCCTGGTGCTCCAGGTCCTTGTCCAAGGTCCCTCTGCAGCTCTTTCAGGCTCCCTTGTGGTCTTGGAAGGCCCCAATGAAATCTCCCCAGGTCTTTCTCTTCTCCAGGCTGGACAGCCCCAACCCCCGGTCTGAGCAAAGTCTCCTGCAGCCAGCTGCAGAAAAACGCAAAAATATCCAACAACTTCTCCAATTCTGCATTTTTAGTTAATGAAACAGATTGACGAGGGAAAACCCAAATTGCTTTATCAGCAAGGCTGAGCTGAACCAGCCCCTCCTAAACTCCTGCCCCTTCCTTGCTTTGGAAACACAGCAAATGGAAAGATGGAAACAGATGGAAACACAGCAAAAAACAAAAAAAGGAAGGATTAATTTGGTTTGATTTTTGGTATTGACCTTCTACCCCCTCACATTTCTTTTAGCACACTGTCACGATCCACTCACACAAGCGGGGTTCGTGATGGTTCGTTTTAGGGATCTCAGAGCGCAAAAGACACAGTGGGGGACAAACTCAGTTTACTCAATCACAAATGCACCTTTATTTAGTGCCAACAAATGCGATAGTGGGGAGAGAAAAGAGAATAGTAAGAGAGACAGAAAAAGAGGGGAAGGGGATTATAGCTACCAACATGGAGGGTCGAGTCCTCGAGGCTTTTGAAGATGCCTATAGACGCGATCTTCTCCAGTGGGGAGATCTCAAAAGTGAGCGGGAGTCTCCAGGGTTTTTATAGTCCTCTCCGAAGCGACAGGCAGTTGGCCAAAAAGGTGGGGGAAATCATTGCAGTGTGTTCATTTAGAGAACTCAGAACAAGTCGGTCGTCAGCAGGTACAGTGTCAACCAGTCCAAGTCAGCAGGTGCAGTGTCAGCAGGCGCGGTCACTTCACCGTGACTTGCCCATTGTTTCTGCTCAGGTTCTGATGTTCCCATATGGGTGCTGGGTGTTTTCCATCAAACACACCTGCAGGCAGCACTTGGCCAACATCCCACCTCAGCCAGGCCAGAACTCCTGTGTTGAGATTTTAAAGTCCCTTTTAGGGGTTTCAGTCTCTGTCCTTGACGATGGTCGTGAGGCAGATGAGGGATCTTCAGACCGTCTCTTGCACCACCCCGTGACTCATGATTGTCGTCAAGAGAGCTCCTTCTGCAGGGTTCCGTAGTCTTGCGAAGTCTTCAGGACTCGTCCATGTTAGTAGCATATCCCGGAAAAAAAAAGAGACAGTAGAGAGTGTGTGTGAAAGAAAGAGGGAGAAAGAGGAAAAAATAGAAAAAGGAAATAGAAGCAAAACAAAATGAATCAATATTGATTATAACAATTTCTTCAAAATAAACAAAACAAATCATAAAATTCCTTAAAGTTATAACAATTTTCAAACAAAAGCTTAATTTTGATTAAAATATAACATAATTAAAACAAACAACAATAATCAAAACAAGCAACCAACAATTTCAAATTAATCTGCTATTGGAGGTCTAATTTTCGCTGTTTGGGTAGTACATCTCATGTCAATAACTTTGGGAGTGTCTCTTGCAAAAGGGGTCTTGACTAAACTGTGTGCTTCCATTATAGATGCCAAGTGTGTCAACTTCTTCATAATTTTCCAATTTAGGATGTATAAAATGACTGATAAGACAAAACCAATCAAAACCAAAATCAAAAGAACAACAATGGGATGACACACTTTGTTCAGGATACCTGTGGCAGTAGGTAACCACCCAAAAAGGGTATCCCACCACCTGTGTTCAGCATCTTTTCTTACCCTTTCCATGACATGATGTATTTCTCTCACATTGTGATGAATAGTTACCAGGGTTTTCTCTCTGTTTTTCTTGATCTTTTCCAAAATCTCATTTAAGTCCTGATGAAGCAACAATTGCTTCACTAAAGTAAAATTCATCCCAATAAGGGGAGGCAATAATTTGTGCATCACTGTATAATCAGATTGTAAAAGGTGATAAGAGGTAACTGGGCCTATGTACAAAAAATCACATCCTGTAATTGTAGTAAAGTTACAAACACAATAATTTGAGTGATTCTTAAGATTCACCACTATTTCTTCTACAAACACTACATCACAAGCAGTTTTAAAGCATGCACACCCATTGCCTATATATATTAGCACTGTTTCAGAAGTCTGGTTAGGGTGAATTTCAAAGTGGCAGATATTTTGTTCTGTGTTCAAACAAATGTCTTGAGCTATGATTGCATTAACAATATCAAGTGTACCAAAATATTACATATGGTTATTACAAAAGCTGTAACTGTGTTGGTATTGGGGTTATAGGTAAAGTTGACCAATTTCTACCAGGATTGGAATTCCTTTTCAAAATCATTTGCATTGTCCCAAATTATTTTCCGAATTTCAGTAGGAAAAGTGCCTTCTTCTTCCCTTATGATTGAGGCAACAACTGTCTGCATCCAAAGCTGTGTCTGGATGCAGCTAAGAGCCAAAAAACCACTGTTTTGTGTAGCACCAAGAGCATCAATTATCATTTTGTGATCATTCACATTCACCTTTTCCCAATTTGGTAATATGTTTGATAGCAACCACTGATGTGTCCCCAAAGCCAATAAGGATAACTGCAATGGTTTCTGTAATTTGGTCAAATCCCTAGTTTTGGCAGCCAATTTTTTCATTAATACTTCTAAAAATTCCCAATTTAAAATATTTATCATGGTTTATATGGCCTTCATGTCCCTCGGAGTTCTCCTGTGAAAAGTAAGCACAACAGAATCTGCCACCAGAAGGCAGAAAGTTAGAATGATGGAAATTCTCCAGTGTGCATTTATTCGATACTCTTTCCCTAGAGCATCAAAGGTTACCCATGGGTATTCGTTCAGAGGGAGTTTTAGCACTAGTGGTACCTCTCCCACTGTGGGGAAGTCCACCAAAACACGTTGTCCAGGGTAATGTGCTGGATTCTTGGAATCGCTTGGTCCCTGTAGTGAGGGGAATATGCTTAGAGCTGTTGGGCCAAAAGGAAAAGCATCAGTAAACCAAGGAATTGCTGACTGTTTGGGAGAAAAGGGAGGGGTAATGACTGAGGCAGGTTTGTCTTGGATGCTATCCAAGTTTTCTGCTTCTTGTACTGCCAGTTTTTTTCCACAGCTCTTTCAGTTATTGAGAAGATGTTACAATAATATTCAATCTGAGCACACCACTTTCTTACTGAGGCTGTCTGGGCCACCCCGTCAGCTGGGGGAGTCCCAGTAGTGACTGACTTAAAAACTTGGAAAGGCCCTCTCCAAACAACTGGTTGTTGTGGTACAATCTTCTCTACTTCTATGAGAACTAGGCTAACCACAAACAAGCCTTTTTCCCAGATAATATACCTCTTTTCAGCATCTTTGAAACCACGGGAATAAAAACCAACAGGCCATGTCGGACCCTCAGGACCCCACTGCCATATGTGTACTGACAACCCTGAGGAAGCAAATCCCCATTCTACCTGAAAAGGATCTGTTGGGTGGATCGGGCCTAGGGCCTGATGAGCTGTGGCTTCAAAAATCAACAGTTGTAATGCTTCTTCCTGAGAAGGGCTCCAGTCCCATTTTACTCCCTTTCTCAACAAATCATCAAGAGGCCTGGCAAAAATTGAAAAATCTGGAATGTGTTTTCCCCAAAACACTAATAATCCCAAGGCATGCTGTAGATCTTTCCTGGACTCAGGCACTTTAATTTGATCTAAGGTTAGAGTGTCTGGTGGGATACATGCCATACCTCCTTTCCACCAGATTCCTAAAAATTTCACTTCTTGAAAAGGTTTTTGTATTTTCTCTGAGGGGATTTGCAAACCAAGGCTTTCTAAGGGAGAAATTATTTTCTGTTGAACATCTCTCTCTTGCTGTGTCCCATTGTTTAAAACTTGTGCTAGGGAGTGCTGTGGCTTGTTGCCCAAGGCTTGCGGAAGAGGAGGTGCGCTGGGCTGTCGGTTGGATGATTCCAACACAATAGGTTTGGGACAGGGTCAATTGGAAATTATTTTAGCCAATTTATCATACAGCAATTTATCCATTACTTCTCGTGGAACTCCCCTTTTCAGTCCTAGCAACCACAGTTGCTGCCGGTTTGAAATTTGTTTTCCCTTTTCTGGTATTTCATTAGGAGAGGCAATGTGCCTGACTCCTCTGGGTTTTTCTGGTTTGTCCTCTGAGTATTTCACTGGTCCATATTTTCTACTGTAACTTATTAACTCCTCTGCTACCTCACTCCATGTCCAAACTTTATGACTGCTGTTAGATTGTGTGCTAGGAGTTGTAAAAGGTGAGGAGTCAGTGGAACCAGTTTGATCTCTTGTATGGCCAAGAAATCTTTCAAGTCAATCTACCGGAGTGATAGATGCTATTGTTTTTGGAAGAAAAATTGCTGTTGGTTTAAGAGACTCTGGCAAACCTCGAATGAGGGGGGTCATAATCTCAGGTTTGACAGGCTGTTGCATTGGCGACTCACAGCCAGAGATTAATTTTCTTTCCTGTATCATTTGCAAGCATGCAGCTTTGTGTATGTTTTCTAGGAGTTGCTCTGAGGTGCCGACTATTGCCAGAGGGTCGCCCGTCTCTAGGGGGTTTAACCCCCCTGCCCAGTGAGCTGCACGCTGTGTCAGGGACCATGGAGCATGTGTGTTTCCTGTTGTTAAGAAAACTCCATGTCCCCATGTCTTGGTTTAGGAAGACAGGTATCTGCTAGGTAAAATTACAATCAGAGGCTCTTTGGCAAAGATTTGGGAAATAGGAATAGCAGTTCTTTACTAGTATGTAATACAAAGCAAACAAACACAAAAAACTCCCCCCCCACCAAACAACTACAGCATTAATGACAAACGACAACAGTACCGAGAACCTTGAGGGCTTTGTTTCACAAAACCCAGGGCAGTTTGGTTTCGCTGTCCCTGCAGGATCCTCAGAGCACCAAGCTGGAACAGTGGAAAAGTCCCGGGCTGGTAGCTGGGATGGCAGGGTGTCCCGGCAGGCAGGGGCAGGATGTCCCGGCAGCGCAGGGGGTGCAGGGTGACACTGCAGCAAGAGGAGCAGCGCCGAAGGAGCCGAAGGCGAGGCAGGGCCTGGACCAGCTCCCGCAGGTGGCAGGGAAAACTCAGGATTCAGGTCGAACTGGTGATAGTAGATTTCCCAGGACTGGATCCCTTTGGCCACAGTGAAACTCCTCCAGCCAGCAACAGCCGTTCTCTGCTCGGCGTGCTCTGCGGCGGCTGAGCTCCTCGAGGAGCGGCAGACACGCGTCTCCCCGAACGCCGGAGAAAGAAAAGCACGCAGCTGCCTCAAGCTTTGTCTTTTACCTGCGTTATCTCCCCCTTCCACCTTTTGTCCACCTCTTTGTTTCGGTTAAGTACTCTCCACTATCCAACACTTGGTCTCCTTGGTAACTTGTGGGGAAAAAATTCTTTAGAGAAAAAAAAAGAACAAACCTATCCCCCAACATTATCCACCCCGAATTTTTTTCCCATACCAACATATTACATTGAGTTTTAACTGTTAAAAATACATATATATATGCAAATATGGATACAGCCACATTGTCATGGGTAGTTCACCCCAAAACAAGGTCCCCTTGAGGTATGCATCGGGTCTCTCCATCCTTTTGCATCACCCACCAGGTGCAACCTGGTCCCTGAGCGAAGACAACCCCATGGATGGGATTGTCTTTGCTGGAGGCAGGATTAATCCAAACAGTTTTTCCCAGCATACCTCTCATGTGTACCACTGGAACCTTATCTCCGTCTGTCTTTTGCAAGGGCTCAGATTGGGCAGGACCTGCTCGGTTGGTGGAACCTCGAGTGTTCACCAACCAGGTGGCCTTTGCTAAATTAATATCCCAATTCTTGAAGGTTCCCCCACCCAGTGCCTTCAAGGTAGTTTTAAGCAGGCCATTGCACCGTTCAACTTTCCCGGCCGCTGGTGCATGATAAGGAATATGGTACACCCACTCAATGCCATGTTCTCTAGCCCAGGTGCTTATAAGACTATTCTTGAAATGAGTCCCATTGTCCGACTCGATTCTCTCAGGGGTGCCATGTCTCCACAGGACTTGTTTTTCCAGGCCCAGGATGGTGTTCCGGGCAGTAGCATGAGGCACAGGGTAGGTCTCCAACCATCCAGTGGTGGCTTCCACTATGGTTAGCACATAGCGCTTGCCCTGGCGGGTTTGGGGAAGGGTGATGTAGTCAATCTGCCAGGCTTCCCCATATTTATATTTGGACCACCGCCCACCATACCATAAGGGCTTCACCCGCTTGGCTTGCTTGATTGCAGCACATGTCTCACAGTCATGGATAACCTGAGAAATACTGTCCATGGTTAAATCCACTCCTCGGTCTCGGGCCCACTTATAAGTGGCATCTCTGCCCTGATGACCAGAGGCATCATGGGCCCATCGGGCTAGGAACAACTCTCCCTTGTGTTGCCAATCTAAATCTATCTTTGACACTTCTATCTTGGCAGCCTGATCTACCTGCTTGTTGTTTTGGTGTTCCTCATTAGCCCGACTCTTGGGAACATGGGCATCTACATGGCGGACTTTCACAGGCAGCTTCTCTACACGAGTGGCAACGTCCTTCCATTCATCAGCAGCCCAGATTGGTTTTCCTCTACGCTGCCAGTTGGCCTTTTTCCACCTTTCCAGCCAGCCCCACAGAGCATTGGCTACCATCCACGAATCAGTGTAGAGGTAGAGCTTTGGCCACTTCTCTCTTTCAGCAATGTCAAGGGCTAATTGAACAGCTTTGAGTTCAGCAAGCTGACTTGATCCCCCGTCTCCTTCAGTGGCTTCTGCAACCTGTCGTGTGGGGCTCCATACGGCTGCTTTCCACTTACGGTTCATTCCCACGATGCGACAGGAACCGTCAGTGAAAAGAGCGTAGTGTGTTTCTTCTGCTGGCAGTTGGTTGTACGGAGGAGCTTCTTCAGCCCGTGTCACTGGTTCCTGCTCCTCTTCGTCCGTGAGACCGAAGTTTTCTCCTTCCGGCCAGTTTGTAATTATCTCCAAAATCCCAGGGCGATTTGGGTTTCCAATACGGGCACGCTGTGTGATGAGGGCAGTCCATTTGCTCCATGTGGCATCGGTGGCATGGTGCGTGGAGGGAGCCTTTCCTTTAAACATCCACCCCAGCACTGGTAGTCGGGGTGCCAAGAGGAGTTGTGCTTCTGTGCCAATCACTTCTGAGGCGGCTTGAACTCCTTCATAGGTGGCCAAGATCTCCTTCTCTGTGGGAGTGTAGTTGGCTTCAGATCCTCTGTAACTTCGACTCCAGAATCCCAGTGGTCGGCCTCGGCTCTCCCCTGGCACCTTCTGCCAAAGGCTCCAGGACAAACTGTTGTTCCCAGCTGCAGAATTAAGCACATTCTTCACATCTGGTCCCATCCTGACTGGGCCAAGGGCTACTGCATGAGCAATCTCCTGCTTGATCTGGGCAAAGGCGTGTTGCTGTTCAGGGCCCCAGTGGAAATTGTTCTTCTTGTGGGTAACCAGGTAGAGAGGGCTCACGATCTGACTGTACTCAGGAATGTGCATCCTCCAAAAACCTATGGCTCCTAGGAAAGCTTGTGTTTCCTTTTTGCTGGTCGGTGGAGACATTGCTGTGATCTTATCAATGACCTCAGTGGGGATCTGCCGCCGTCCATCTTGCCACTTTACTCCCAGGAACTGGATCTCTCTGGCAGGTCCCTTGACTTTGCTCTTCTTGATGGCAAACCCGGCTTTCAGCAAAATCTGGATGATCCTCTCTCCTTTCTCGAACACTTCAGCTGCAGTCTTTCCCCACACAATGATGTCATCGATGTACTGTAGATGTTCCGGAGCCTCACCCTTCTCCAGTGCAGCCTGGATCAGCCCATGGCAGATGGTGGGGCTGTGTTTCCACCCCTGGGGCAGCCGGTTCCAGGTGTACTGCACGCCCCTCCAGGTGAAAGCAAACTGAGGCCTGCATTCTGCAGCCAGAGGAATGGAGAAAAATGCATTGGCAATGTCAATAGTGGCATACTACCTTGCTGCCTTGGACTCCAGCTCGTACTGAAGTTCCAGCATGTCCGGCACAGCAGCGCTCAGCGGTGGAGTCACTTCATTCAATGCACGATAGTCCACAGTCAGTCTCCATTCTCCATCAGACTTGCGCACAGGCCAGATGGGGCTGTTGAAGGGTGAGTGGGTTTTGCTGACCACCCCTTGGCTCTCCAGCTCACGGATCATCTTGTGGATGGGGATCACAGCATCCCGATTTGTCCGATACTGCCGACGGTGCACTGTCGAGGTGGCAACAGGTACTTGTTGTTCTTCTCCCTTCAGGAGTCCCACTGCAGATGGGTTCTCTGATAGTCCCGGCAAGGTGTTCAACTGCTTAATGTTCTCTGTCTCCACGGCAGCTATTCCAAAAGCCCATCTGAGTCCTTTAGGGTCTTTATAATATCCATTCCTGAGGAAGTCTATGCCCAGAATACATGGAGCCTCTGAGCCGGTCACAATCGGAAGTTTCTGCCACTCCTTCCCGGTCAGGCTCACCTCGGCTTCAACCAGAGTCAATTCCTGTGATCCCCCCGTCACCCCGGCAATGGAAATCGGTTCTGCCCCCACATGTCCCGATGGCATTAGAGTACACTGCGACCCAGTATCTACCAAAGCTTCATATTTTTGTGGCTCTGATGTGCCAGGCCATCGAATCCACACAGTCCAAAAACCCGATTTTCCCGTGCCTCTTCCTGGCTAGAGGCAGGGCCCCTCTAGCACTGGTTATTATTCCCTTCCTGGACATACATGGTAGAGGTTCCTTCGAGGGAATCTGACACAGCATTCCCACCTCCGTAATACCTGGCAGCTTGCTCATGGGAGGCTGAGGCTACCTTCATTCTAGTGGAACTCCCTCTGTTAACGTTTCTCTCCTTGAGCTCACGTACCCGTGCTGCCAGGACAGAAGTAGGTTTCCCATGCCACGCTCCCATGTCCTCCCCATGGTCCTGCAGATAAAACCACAGGTCAGCTCGAGGGGTGTACCCTCTCTCTCTCGCTGGGGGATGTTGGGCTCTGATTCTGGGGCCTGTGACTCGCACCGGTGCTACATGGGAACTGTTCCTTCTCATCTCCTCTCTTATTTCCCTCATCTCCTCTTTGAGTTCCTTCACCACCGCAGAGACATGAGCCTGCATTGGGCCACTGGTCATACTTTCATAATTTCTGAGCTTGTTGGCAACAGAACCCACTGTCTCTCGGTTATCCTCGGCATTAATTGTTGCGATGAATGTGGCGTATTGGGATGGTCCATGAGTTGCCAGATTCCACAACATGTGCCCTGTGCATTTAACCTTGTCGGGGTCATTATCATGCTGTCCGGTCTTCCCAAAAAGTACTTCCAATACTGCCACTTCTCTCAACTGTTGGATTCCTTCCTCAAGGGTCTTCCATCGCATTCTATTGTTGTGCTCTTGCATTCTGTCTCTGTGGACAAATCTCTCTCTCACACTCATTAGAAGTCGTTCCCAAAGGGGAAGGGGCCTTTGCTCTCTTACAAATACCTGATTTATACCTGAATCCTGGGTCAAGGGTCCCAAATTCCTTGCTTCAGCACTATCCAGTTGCACACCTGTACCCATAAGGTCCCAGACTCGAAGTAGCCAGGCTGTATAAGCCTCACGTCCTCGTCGTACAGTATCTTTTTGCAGATTACGTAGACTTTCATATGTCAGGGACTCAGTGATGATTTCAACCTGTGGCTCTTCTGTGGACTGTGAGGACCCTCCTTTCTTATCCTTAATAACAGGATCTGACGATTTCACTTTACACTTCCTTGTTTCCACAGGGGCGACTGCTGCTGGCTGTGGCTGCTCTTGTGGTTCAGCTGGAACCTGGACAGTTGTAATGTCTGTGGGTTCTACTGCTGCACTATCAGTCTCTGCCTTCTCGGGGCAGGGGGAGGGTTTTTCATGAGCTGGGGAAATGTACTCCTTCAGTATCTGGCCCATCTCATGCATTTCTTTTACCAGAACCTCAACCCAATCCGGGTGGGTCCTTTCTGAGGCAGGCTGTGGGGCAGAGTCAGGCTCTGGGGTATCATCCTTATTTTGTGGGGTAGGTATCAGGGTGGTTATCTAGGTCAATCTTCCCTTATCTCTGAATGCTAAATAGAATATGCATATTAGCAGCACCAGCCATTGTATGATATCATTAGCATTCAGAGAGGATTTAAACCTTTCAAAAACTGGTGGGGCAGACCTAAAGAGATGGGTAAAGGGTTGGGAAAAAAAAACCTCCCCCGGTGTCATTTCTTTACAGTAGGTACTATTGTTAAAGTAACTCCAAAAACACACAGTTAGTGTACAATAGCCCTGAATCCATGTGCCTGCCTTCCAGAGGAAATTAAAAATCCATGAGTTTTTCACCTTATTAAGCCATAAAATAAACTGGATGACAGTCACAGTAGCCTTAGTTATAGGGCTCATGTTTAGATAAGGGCCTGCAAATGGAAGGAATACAGCCACAACCACATGCCACCCAAACCAGGCTAAGTTAGACCACATGATGCAGCCTAATGAGGTTTTTATATTTAACGCACACAAAAGAAAGTACTAGGTTAGTTAAGAATTGCTATTTCTCTTCCCTTTTCTTTTCTCAGTGCCCTCAAGCGCCACGTTGGGCGCCAAAATCTGTCTTGGTTTGGGAAGACAGGTATCTGCTAGGTAAAATTACAATCAGAGGCTCTTTGGCAAAGATTTGGGAAATAGGAATAGCAGTTCTTTACTAGTATGTAATACAAAGCAAACAAACACACAAAAAAAAACCACCTCCCCCCCCCACCAAACAACTACAGCATTAATGACAAACGACAACAGTACTAAGAATTTTGAGGGCTTTGTTTCACAAGACCCAGGGCAGTTTGGTTTCGGTGTCTCTGCAGGATCTTTAGAGCACCAAGCTGAAACAGTGGAAAAGTCCTGGGCTGGTAGCTGGGAAGGCAGAGTGTCCCGGAAGACAGGGGCAGGATGTCCCGGCAGCGCAGGGGGTGCAGGGTCACGCTGTAGCAAGACAAGCAGCGCCGAAGAAAACCGAAGGAGAGGAAGGGCCTGGACCAGCTCCCCGCGGGTGGCCGGCAAAACTCAGGATTCAGGCCGAACTGGTGATAGTAGATTTCCAAGGACTGGATCCCTTTGGCCACAGTCAAACTCCTGTTAGCAGCACGGAAAGTGCTTCTCCTAGCCTGGGAAGCGAGAAAACGCCGTTTGGCCGCGTCTAGTGCACTCTCCGCCGGTTCGCTTGCAGGCAGGCTTGGAACAGCGTTAAACGCTGTTTCCGAGCTCACCACAAGCAGAGAAGCTGTTTGCAGCACGGAAAGTGCTACTACTAGCCTGGGAAGCGAGCAAAAGCCGTTTGGCCGTGACTAGTGCACTCTCCGGCGGTTCGCTTGCAGGCAGGCTTGGAACAGCGTTAAACGCTGTTTCCAGGCTCTCCACAAGCAGAGAAGCTGTTTGCAGCACGGAAAACGCTTCTCCTAGCCTGGGAAGCGAGAAAACGCCGTTTGGCCGTGCCTAGTGCACTCACCGGCGGTTCGCTTGCAGGCAGGCTTGGAACAGCGTTAAACGCTGTTTCCGAGCTCTCCACAAGCAGAGAAGCGGTTTGCAACACGGAAAGTGCTTCTCTTTGCCTGGGAAGCGAGAAAGCGCCTTTTGGCCGCAGCTAGTCCTCTCAGAGGCTGCATGCTGCTGGCTGGCTGCGAACAGCGGCTAGGCGCGGTTTCCGAACTCTCCACAAGCAGAGAAGCTGTTGCAGAACGGAAAGGGCTTCTCTTAGCCTGGGAAGCGAGAAAACGCCTTTTGGCCGCACCTCGTGCTTTCTCCGGCAGTACGCCGCAGGTTGGCTGCGAACAGCGGGAGGCGCGGTTTCCAAGCTCTCCACAAGCAGAGAAGCTGTTTGCAGCATGGAAAGTGCTTCTCCTAGCTTGGGAAGCGAGCAAACGCCGTTTCGCCGCGCCTAGTGCACTCTCCGGCGGTTCGCTTGCAGGCAGGCTTGGAACAGCGCTAGGCACCGTTACCGAGCTCTCCACAAGCAGAGAAGCTGTTTGCAGCACGGAAAGTGCTTCTCCTAGCCTGGGAAGCGAGCAAACGCCGTTTGGCCGCGCCTAGTGCACTCTCCGGCGGTTCGCTCGCAGGTCGGCCTGGAACAGCGTCAAACGCTGTTTCCGAGCTCTCCACAGGCAGAGAAGCTGTTTGCAGCACGGCAAGTGCTTCTCCTAGCCTGGGAAGCGAGCAAACGCCGTTTGGCCGCGCCTAGTGCACTCTCCGGCGGTTCGCTCGCAGGCAGGCTTGGAACAGCGTTAAACGCTGTTTCCGAGCTCCCCACAAGCAGAGAAGCTGTTTGCAGCACGGAAAACGCTTCTCCTAGCCTGGGAAGCGAGAAAACGCCGTTTGGCCGCGTCTAGTGCACTCTCCGCCGGTTCGCTTGCAGGCAGGCTTGGAACAGCATCAAACGCTGTTTCCGAGCTCCCCAAAAACAGAGAAGCTGTTTGCAGCACGGAAAACGCTTCTCCTAGCCTGGGAAGCGAGAAAACGCCGTTTGGCCGCGTCTAGTGCACTCTCCGCCGGTTCGCTTGCAGGCAGGCTCGGAACAGCGTCAAACGCTGTTCCCGAGCTCCCCACAAGCAGAGAAGCTGTTTGCAGCACGGAAAACGCTTCTCCTAGCCTGGGAAGCGAGACAACGCCGTTTGGCCGCGTCTAGTGCACTCTCCGCCGGTTCGCTTGCAGGTAGGCTTGGAACAGCGTCAAACGCTGTTTCCGAGCTCCCCACAAGCAGAGAAGCTGTTTGCAGCACGGAAAACGCTTCTCCTAGCCTGGGAAGCGAGAAAACGCCGTTTGGCCGCGTCTAGTGCACTCTCCGCCGGTTCGCTTGCAGGCAGGCTTGGAACAGCGTCAAACGCTGTTTCCGAGCTCCCCACAAGCAGAGAAGCTGTTTGCAGCACGGCAAGTGCTTCTCCTAGCCTGGGAAGCGAGCAAACGCCGTTTGGCCGCGCCTAGTGCACTCTCCGGCGGTTCGCTCGCAGGCAGGCTTGGAACAGCGTTAAACGCTGTTTCCGAGCTCCCCACAAGCAGAGAAGCTGTTTGCAGCACGGAAAACGCTTCTCCTAGCCTGGGAAGCGAGAAAACGCCGTTTGGCCGCGTCTAGTGCACTCTCCGCCGGTTCGCTTGCAGGCAGGCTTGGAACAGCATCAAACGCTGTTTCCGAGCTCCCCAAAAACAGAGAAGCTGTTTGCAGCACGGAAAACGCTTCTCCTAGCCTGGGAAGCGAGAAAACGCCGTTTGGCCGCGTCTAGTGCACTCTCCGCCGGTTCGCTTGCAGGCAGGCTTGGAACAGCGTCAAACGCTGTTTCCGAGCTCCCCACAAGCAGAGAAGCTGTTTGCAGCACGGAAAACGCTTCTCCTAGCCTGGGAAGCGAGAAAACGCCGTTTAGCCGCGTCTAGTGCACTCTCCGCCGGTTCGCTTGCAGGCAGGCTTGGAACAGCGTCAAACGCTGTTTCCGAGCTCCCCACAAGCAGAGAAGCTGTTTGCAGCACGGAAAACCCTTCTCCTAGCCTGGGAAGCGAGAAAACGCCGTTTGGCCGCGTCTAGTGCACTCTCCGCCGGTTCGCTTGCAGGCAGGCTTGGAACAGCGTCAAACGCTGTTTCCGAGCTCCCCACAAGAAGAGAAGCTGTTTGCAGCACGGAAAACGCTTCTCCTAGCCTGGGAAGCGAGAAAACGCCGTTGGGCCGCGTCTAGTGCACTCTCCGCCGGTTCGCTTGCAGGCAGGCTTGGAACAGCGTTAAACGCTGTTTCCGAGCTCCCCACAAGCAGAGAAGCTGTTTGAAGCACGGAAAACGCTTCTCCTAGCCTGGGAAGCGAGAAAACGCCGTTTCGCCGCGCCGAGTGCACTCTCCGCCGGTTCGCTTGCAGGCAGGCTCGGAACAGCGTCAAACGCTGTTCCCGAGCTCCCCACAAGCAGAGAAGCTGTTTGCAGCACGGAAAACGCTTCTCCTAGCCTGGGAAGCGAGACAACGCCGTTTGGCCGCGTCTAGTGCACTCTCCGCCGGTTCGCTTGCAGGTAGGCTTGGAACAGCGTCAAACGCTGTTTCCGAGCTCCCCACAAGCAGAGAAGCTGTTTGCAGCACGGAAAACGCTTCTCCTAGCCTGGGAAGCGAGAAAACGCCGTTTGGCCGCGTCTAGTGCACTCTCCGCCGGTTCGCTTGCAGGCAGGCTTGGAACAGCGTCAAACGCTGTTTCCGAGCTCCCCACAAGCAGAGAAGCTGTTTGCAGCACGGAAAACGCTTCTCCTAGCCTGGGAAGCGAGAAAACGCCGTTTGGCCGCGTCTAGTGCACTCTCCGCCGGTTCGCTTGCAGGCAGGCTTGGAACAGCGTCAAACGCTGTTTCCGAGCTCCCCACAAGCAGAAAAGCTGTTTGCAGCACGGAAAACGCTTCTCCTAGCCTGGGAAGCGAGAAAACGCCGTTTGGCCGCGTCTAGTGCACTCTCCGCCGGTTCGCTTGCAGGCAGGCTTGGAACAGCGTCAAACGCTGTTTCCGAGCTCCCCACAAGCAGAGAAGCTGTTTGCAGCACGGAAAACGCTTCTCCTAGCCTGGGAAGCGAGGAAAACGCCGTTTAGCCGCGTCTAGTGCACTCTCCGCCGGTTCGCTTGCAGGCAGGCTTGGAACAGCGTCAAACGCTGTTTCCCGAGCTCCCCATAAGCAGAGAAGCTGTTTGCAGCACGGAAAACCCTTCTCCTAGCCTGGGAAGCGAGAAAACGCCGTTTGGCCGCGTCTAGTGCACTCTCCGCCGGTTCGCTTGCAGGCAGGCTTGGAACAGCGTCAAACGCTGTTTCCGAGCTCCCCACAAGAAGAGAAGCTGTTTGCAGCACGGAAAACGCTTCTCCTAGCCTGGGAAGCGAGGAAAACGCCGTTGGGCCGCGTCTAGTGCACTCTCCGCCGGTTCGCTTGCAGGCAGGCTTGGAACAGCGTTAAACGCTGTTTCCGAGCTCCCCACAAGCAGAGAAGCTGTTTGCAGCACGGAAAACGCTTCTCCTAGCCTGGGAAGCGAGGAAAACGCCGTTTCGCCGCGCCGAGTGCACTCTCCGCCGGTTCGCTTGCAGGCAGGGTTGGAACAGCGTCAAACGCTGTTTCCGAGCTCCCCACAAGCAGAGAAGCTGTTTGCAGCACGGAAAACGCTTCTCCTAGCCTGGGAAGCGAGGAAAACGCCGTTTGGCCGCGTCTAGTGCACTCTCCGCCGGTTCGCTTGCAGGAACAGCGTCAAACGCTGTTTCCGAGCTCCCCACAAGCAGAGAAGCTGTTTTGCAGCACGGAAAGTGCTCCTCCTAGCCTGGGAAGCGAGAAAACGCCGTTTGGCCGTGCCTAATGCACTCTCCGGCGGTTCGCTTGCTGGCAGGCTTGGAACAGCGTTAAACGCTGTTTCCGAGCTCACCACAAGCAGAGAAGCTGTTTGCAGCACGGAAAGTGCTTCTCTTAGCCTGGGAAGCGAGAAAGCGCCTTTTGGCCGCGCCTAGTACTCTCAGAGGGTGCATGCTGCTGGCTGGCTGCGAACAGCGGCTAGGCGCGGTTTCCGAGCTCTCCACAAGCAGAGAAGCTGTTTGCAGAACGGAAAGGGCTTCTCTTAGCCTGGGAAGCGAGGAAAACGCCTTTTGGCCGCGCCTCGTGCTTTCTCCGGCAGTACGCCGCAGGTTGGCTGCGAACAGCGGTAGGCGCGGTTTCCAAGCTCTCCACAAGCAGAGAAGCTGTTTGCAGCATGGAAAGTGCTTCTCCTAGCCTGGGAAGCGAGCAAACGCCGTTTGGCCGCGCCGAGTGCACTCTCCGGCGGTTCGCTTGCAGGCCGACCTGGAACAGCGTCAAACGCTGTTTCCGAGCTCTCCACCGGCAGAGAAGCTCTTTGCAGCACGGCAAGTGCTTCTCCTAGCCTGGGAAGCGAGCAAACGCCGTTTGGCCGCGCCGAGTGCGCTCTCCGGCGGTTCGCTCGCAGGCCGTGCCTGGAACAGCGTCAAACGCTGTTTCCGAGCTCTCCACCGGCAGAGAAGCTGTTTGCAGCACGGCAAGTGCTTCTCCTAGCCTGGGAATCGAGCAAACGCCGTTTGGCCGCGCCGAGTGCACTCTCCGCCGGTTCGCCTGCAGGCAGGCTCGGAACAGCGTCAAACGCTGTTTCCGTGCTCCCCAGAAGCAGAGAAGCTGTTTGCAGCACGGAAAACGCTTCTCCTAGCCTGGGAAGCGAGAAAGCGCCTTTTGGCCGCGCCTAGTACTCTCAGAGGGTGCATGCTGCTGGCTGGCTGCGAACAGCGGCTAGGCGCGGTTTCCGAGCTCTCCACAAGCAGGCAAGCTGTTTGCAGAACGGAAAGGGCTTCTCTTAGCCTGGGAAGCGAGAAAACGCCTTTTGGCCGCGCCTCGTGCTTTCTCCGGCAGTACGCCGCAGGTTGGCTGCGAACAGCGGTAGGCGCGGTTTCCAAGCTCTCCACAAGCAGAGAAGCTTGTTTGCAGCATGGAAAGTGCTTCTCCTAGCCTGGGAAGCGAGCCAAAACGCCGTTTTGGCCGCGCCTAGTGCACTCTCCGGCAGTTCGCTCGCAGGCCGGCCTGGAACAGCGTCAAACGCTGTTTCCGAGCTCTCCACAGGCAGAGAAGCTGTTTGCAGCACGGCAAGTGCTTCTCCTAGCCTGGGAAGCGAGCAAACGCCGTTTGGCCGCGCCTAGTGCACTCTCCGGCGGTTCGCTCGCAGGCAGGCTTAGAACAGCGTTAAACGCTGTTTCCGAGCTCTCCACAAGCAGAGAAGCTGTTTGCAGCACGGAAAACGCTTCTCCTAGCCTGGGAAGCGAGAAAACGCCGTTTGGCCGCGTCTATTGCACTCTCCGCCGGTTCGCTTGCAGGCAGGCTTGGAACAGCGTCAAACGCGGTTCCCGAGCTCCCCACAAGCAGAGAAGCTGTTTGCAGCACGGAAAACGCTTCTCCTAGCCTGGGAAGCGAGAAAACGCCGTTTGGCCGCGTCTAGTGCACTCTCCGCTGGTTCGCTTGCAGGCAGGCTTGGAACAGCGTAAAACGCTGTTTCCGAGCTCTCCACAGGCAGAGAAACTGTTTTGCAGCACGGAAAACGCTTCTCCTAGCCTGGGAAGCGGAGAAAAACGCCGTTTGGCCGCGTTTAGTGCACTCTCCGCCGGTTCGCTTGCAGGAAGGCTTGGAACAGCGTCAAACGCTGTTTCCGAGCTCCCCACAAGCAGAGAAGCTGTTTGCAGCACGGCAAGTGCTTCTCCTAGCCTGGGAAGCGAGTAAACGCCGTTTGGCCGCGCCGAGTGCGCTCTCCGGCGCTTCGCTCGCAGGCCGGCCTGGAACAGCGTCAAACGCTGTTTCCGAGCTCTCCACAGGCAGAGAAGCTGTTTGCAGCACGGCAAGTGCTTCTCCTAGCCTGGGAAGCGAGCAAACGCCGTTTGGCCGCGCCGAGTGCACTCTCCGGCGGTTCGCTCGCAGGCCGGCCTGGAACAGCGTCAAACGCTGTTTCCGAGCTCTCCACAGGCAGAGAAGCTGTTTGCAGCACGGCAAGTGCTTCTCCTAGCCTGGGAAGCGAGCAAACGCCGTTTGGCCGCGCCGAGTGCACTCTCCGGCGGTTCGCTCGCAGGCCGGCCTGGAACAGCGTCAAACGCTGTTTCCGAGCTCTCCACAGGCAGAGAAGCTGTTTGCAGCACGGCAAGTGCTTCTCCTGGCCTGGGAAGCGAGCAAACGCCGTTTGGCCGCGCCGAGTGCACTCTCCGGCGGTTCGCTCGCAGGCCGGCCTGGAACAGCGTCAAACGCTGTTTCCGAGCTCTCCACAGGCAGAGAAGCTGTTTGCAGCACGGCAAGTGCTTCTCCTGGCCTGGGAAGCGAGCAAACGCCGTTTGGCCGCGCCGAGTGCACTCTCCGGCGGTTCGCTCGCAGGCCGGCCGGGACAGCGTCAAACGCTGTTTCCGAGCTCTCCACAGGCAGAGAAGCTGTTTGCAGCACGGCAAGTGCTTCTCCTAGCCTGGGAAGCGAGCAAACGCCGTTTGGCCGCGCCGAGTGCACTCTCCGGCGCTTCGCTCGCAGGCCGGCCTGGAACAGCGTCAAACGGTGTTTCCGAGCTCTCCACAGGCAGAGAAGCTGTTTGCAGCACGGCAAGTGCTTCTCCTAGCCTGGGAAGCGAGCAAACGCCGTTTGGCCGCGCCGAGTGCACTCTCTGGCGGTTCGCTCGCAGGCCGGCCTGGAACAGCGTCAAACGCTGTTTCCGAGCTCTCCACAGGCAGAGAAGCTGTTTGCAGCACGGCAAGTGCTTCTCCTAGCCTGGGAAGCGAGCAAACGCCGTTTGGCCGCGCCGAGTGCACTCTCCGGCGCTTCGCTCGCAGGCCGGCCTGGAACAGCGTCAAACGCTGTTTCCGAGCTCTCCACAGGCAGAGAAGCTGTTTGCAGCACGGCAAGTGCTTCTCCTAGCCTGGGAAGCGAGAAAACGCCGTTTGGCCGCGTCTAGTGCACTCTCCGCCGGTTCGCTTGCCGGCAGGCTCGGAACAGCGTCAAACGCTGTTTCCGAGCTCCCCACAAGCAGAGAAGCTGTTTGCAGCACGGAAAACGCTTCTCCTAGCCTGGGAAGCGAGAAAACGCCGTTTGGCCGCGTCTAGTGCACTCTCCGCCGGTTCGCTTGCAGGCAGGCTTGGAACAGCGTCAAACGCTGTTTCCGAGCTCCCCACAAGCAGAGAAGCTGTTTGCAGCACGGAAAACGCTTCTCCTAGCCTGGGAAGCGAGAAAACGCCGTTTGGCCGCGTCTAGTGCACTCTCCGCCGGTTCACTTGCAGGCAGGCTCGGAACAGCGTCAAACGCTGTTTCCGAGCTCCCCACAAGCAGAGAAGCTGTTTGCAGCACGGAAAACGCTTCTCCTAGCCTGGGAAGCGAGAAAACGCCGTTTGGCTGCGTCTAGTGCACTCTCCGCCGGTTCGCTTGCAGGCAGGCTCAGAACAGCGTCAAACGCTGTTTCCGAGCTCCCCACAAGCAGAGAAGCTGTTTGCAGCACGGAAAACGCTTCTCCTAGCCTGGGAAGCGAGAAAACGCCGTTTGGCTGCGTCTAGTGCACTCTCCGCCGGTTCGCTTGCAGGCAGGCTCGGAACAGCGTCAAACGCTGTTTCCGAGCTCCCCACAAGCAGAGAAGCTGTTTGCAGCACGGAAAACGCTTCTCCTAGCCTGGGAAGCGAGGGAAAACGCCATTTGGCCGCGTCTAGTGCACTCTCCGCCGGTTCGCTTGCAGGCAGGCTTGGAACAGCGTCAAACGCTGTTTCCGAGCTCCCCACAAGCAGAGAAGCTGTTTGCAGCACGGAAAACGCTTCTCCTAGCCTGGGAAGCGAGAAAATGCCGTTTGGCCGCGTCTAGTGCACTCTCAGCCGGTTCGCTTGCAGGCAGGCTTGGAATAGCGTCAAACGCTGTTTCCGAGCTCCCCACAAGCAGAGAAGCTGTTTGCAGCACGGCAAGTGCTTCTCCTAGCCTGGGAAGCGAGCAAACGCCGTTTGGCCGCGCCGAGTGCACTCTCCGGCGGTTCGCTCGCAGGCCGGCCTGGAACAGCGTCAAACGCTGTTTCCGAGCTCTCCACAGGCAGAGAAGCTGTTTGCAGCACGGCAAGTGCTTCTCCTAGCCTGGGAAGCGAGCAAACGCCGTTTGGCCGCGCCGAGTGCACTCTCCGGCGGTTCGCGCGCAGGCCGGCCTGGAACAGCGTCAAACGCTGTTTCCGAGCTCTCCACAGGCAGAGAAGCTGTTTGCAGCACGGCAAGTGCTTCTCCTAGCCTGGGAAGCGAGCAAACGCCGTTTGGCCGCGCCGAGTGCACTCTCCGGCCGTTCGCTCGCAGGCCGGCCTGGAACAGCGTCAAACGCTGTTTCCGAGCTCTCCAACAGGCAGAGAAGCTGTTTGCAGCACGGCAAGTGCTTCTCCTAGCCTGGGAAGCGAGCAAACGCCGTTTGGCCGCGCCGAGTGCACTCTCCGGCGCTTCGCTCGCAGGCCGGCCTGGAACAGCGTCAAACGCTGTTTCCGAGCTCTCCACAGGCAGAGAAGCTGTTTGCAGCACGGCAAGTGCTTCTCCTAGCCTGGGAAGCGAGCAAACGCCGTTTGGCCGCGCCGAGTGCACTCTCCGGCGGTTCGCTCGCAGGCCGGCCTGGAACAGCGTCAAACGCTGTTTCCGAGCTCTCCACAGGCAGAGAAGCTGTTTGCAGCACGGCAAGTGCTTCTCCTAGCCTGGGAAGCGAGCAAACGCCGTTTGGCCGCGCCGAGTGCGCTCTCCGGCGGTTCGCTCGCAGGCCGGCCTGGAACAGCGTCAAACGCTGTTTCCGAGCTCTCCACAGGCAGAGAAGCTGTTTGCAGCACGGCAAGTGCTTCTCCTAGCCTGGGAAGCGAGCAAACGCCGTTTGGCCGCGCCGAGTGCACTCTCCGGCCGTTCGCTCGCAGGCCGGCCTGGAACAGCGTCAAACGCTGTTTCCGAGCTCTCCACAGGCAGAGAAGCTGTTTGCAGCACGGCAAGTGCTTCTCCTAGCCTGGGAAGCGAGCAAACGCCGTTTGGCCGCGCCGAGTGCACTCTCCGGCGGTTCGCTCGCAGGCCGGCCTGGAACAGCGTCAAACGCTGTTTCCGAGCTCTCCACAGGCAGAGAAGCTGTTTGCAGCACGGCAAGTGCTTCTCCTAGCCTGGGAAGCGAGCAAACGCCGTTTGGCCGCGCCGAGTGCACTCTCCGGCGGTTCGCTCGCAGGCCGGCCTGGAACAGCGTCAAACGCTGTTTCCGAGCTCTCCACAGGCAGAGAAGCTGTTTGCAGCACGGCAAGTGCTTCTCCTAGCCTGGAAGCGAGCAAAACGCCGTTTGGCCGCGCCGAGTGCACTCTCCGGCGGTTCGCTCGCAGGCCGGCCTGGAACAGCGTCAAACGCTGTTTCCGAGCTCTCCACAGGCAGAGAAGCTGTTTGCAGCACGGCAAGTGCTTCTCCTAGCCTGGGAAGCGAGCAAACGCCGTTTGGCAGCGCCGAGTGCACTCTCCGGCGGTTTCGCTCGCAGGCCGGCCTGGAACAGCGTCAAACGCTGTTTCCGAGCTCTCCACAGGCAGAGAAGCTGTTTGCAGCACGGCAAGTGCTTCTCCTAGCCTGGGAAGCGAGCAAACGCCGTTTGGCCGCGCCGAGTGCAGCTCTCCGGCGGTTCGCTCGCAGGCCGGCCTGGAACAGCGTCAAACGCTGTTTCCGAGCTCTCCACAGGCAGAGAAGCTGTTTGCAGCACGGCAAGTGCTTCTCCTAGCCTGGGAAGCGAGCAAACGCCGTTTGGCCGCGCCGAGTGCACTCTCCGGCGGTTCGCTCGCAGGCCGGCCTGGAACAGCGTCAAACGCTGTTTCCGAGCTCTCCACAGGCAGAGAAGCTGTTTGCAGCACGGCAAGTGCTTCTCCTAGCCTGGGAAGCGAGCAAACGCCGTTTGGCCGCGCCGAGTGCACTCTCGGCGGTTCGCTCGCAGGCCGGCCTGGAACAGCGTCAAACGCTGTTTCCGAGCTCTCCACAGGCAGAGAAGCTGTTTGCAGCACGGCAAGTGCTTCTCCTAGCCTGGGAAGCGAGCAAACGCCGTTTGGCCGCGCCGAGTGCACTCTCCGGCGGTTCGCTCGCAGGCCGGCCTGGAACAGCGTCAAACGCTGTTTCCGAGCTCTCCACAGGCAGAGAAGCTGTTTGCAGCACGGCAAGTGCTTCTCCTAGCCTGGGAAGCGAGCAAACGCCGTTTGGCCGCGCCGAGTGCACTCTCCGGCGGTTCGCTCGCAGGCCGGCCTGGAACAGCGTCAAACGCTGTTTCCGAGCTCTCCACAGGCAGAGAAGCTGTTTGCAGCACGGCAAGTGCTTCTCCTAGCCTGGGAAGCGAGCAAACGCCGTTTGGCCGCGCCGAGTGCACTCTCCGGCGGTTCGCTCGCAGGCCGGCCTGGAACAGCGTCAAACGCTGTTTCCGAGCTCTCCACAGGCAGAGAAGCTGTTTGCAGCACGGCAAGTGCTTCTCCTAGCCTGGGAAGCGAGCAAACGCCCTTTGGCCGCGCCGAGTGCGCTCTCCGGCGGTTCGCTCGCAGGCCCGGCCTGGAACAGCGTCAAACGCTGTTTCCGAGCTCTCCGCAGGCAGAGAAGCTGTTTGCAGCACGGCAAGTGCTTCTCCTAGCCTGGGAAGCGAGCAAACGCCGTTCGGCCGCGCCGAGTGCGCTCTCCGGCGGTTCGCTCGCAGGCTGGCCTGGAACAGCGTCAAACGCTGTTTCCGAGCTCTCCACAGGCAGAGAAGCTGTTTGCAGCACGGCAAGTGCTTCTCCTAGCCTGGGAAGCGAGCAAACGCCGTTTGGCCGTGCCGAGTGCGCTCTCCGGCGGTTCGCTCGCAGGCCGGCCTGGAACAGCGTCAAACGCTGTTTCCGAGCTCTCCACAGGCAGAGAAGCTGTTTGCAGCACGGCAAGTGCTTCTCCTAGCCTGGGAAGCGAGCAAACGCCGTTTGGCCTCGCCGAGTGCACTCTCCGGCGCTTCGCTCGCAGGCCGGCCTGGAACAGCGGTCAAACGCTGTTTCCGAGCTCTCCACAGGCAGAGAAGCTGTTTGCAGCACGGCAAGTGCTTCTCCTAGCCTGGGAAGCGAGCAAACGCCCTTTGGCCGCGCCGAGTGCGCTCTCCGGCGGTTCGCTTCGCAGGCCGGCCTGGAACAGCGTCAAACGCTGTTTCCGAGCTCTCCACAGGCAGAGAAGCTGTTTGCAGCACGGCAAGTGCTTCTCCTAGCCTGGGAAGCGAGCAAACGCCGTTCGGCCGCGCCGAGTGCGCTCTCCGGCGGTTCGCTCGCAGGCCGGCCTGGAACAGCGTCAAACGCTGTTTCCGAGCTCTCCACAGGCAGAGAAGCTGTTTGCAGCACGGCAAGTGCTTCTCCTAGCCTGGGAAGCGAGCAAACGCCGTTTGGCCGCGCCGAGTGCGCTCTCCGGCGGTTCGCTCGCAGGCCGGCCTGGAACAGCGTCAAACGCTGTTTCCGAGCTCTCCACAGGCAGAGAAGCTGTTTGCAGCACGGCAAGTGCTTCTCCTAGCCTGGGAAGCGAGCAAACGCCGTTTGGCCGCGCCGAGTGCGCTCTCCGGCGGTTCGCTCGCAGGCCGGCCTGGAACAGCGTCAAACGCTGTTTCCGAGCTCTCCACAGGCAGAGAAGCTGTTTGCAGCACGGCAAGTGCTTCTCCTAGCCTGGGAAGCGAGCAAACGCCGTTTGGCCGCGCCGAGTGCGCTCTCCGGCGGTTCGCTCGCAGGCCGGCCTGGAACAGCGTCAAACGCTGTTTCCGAGCTCTCCACAGGCAGAGAAGCTGTTTGCAGCACGGCAAGTGCTTCTCCTAGCCTGGGAAGCGAGCAAACGCCGTTTGGCCGCGCCGAGTGCACTCTCCGGCGGTTCGCTCGCAGGCCGGCCTGGAACAGCGTCAAACGCTGTTTCCGAGCTCTCCACAGGCAGAGAAGCTGTTTTGCAGCACGGCAAGTGCTTCTCCTAGCCTGGGAAGCGAGCAAACGCCGTTTGGCCGCGCCGAGTGCGCTCTCTGGCGGTTCGCTCGCAGGCCGGCCTGGAACAGCGTCAAACGCTGTTTCCGAGCTCTCCACAGGCAGAGAAGCTGTTTGCAGCACGGCAAGTGCTTCTCCTAGCCTGGGAAGCGAGCAAACGCCGTTTGGCCGCGCCGAGTGCGCTCTCCGGCGGTTCGCTCGCAGGCCGGCCTGGAACAGCGTCAAACGCTGTTTCCGAGCTCTCCACAGGCAGAGAAGCTGTTTGCAGCACGGCAAGTGCTTCTCCTAGCCTGGGAAGCGAGCAAACGCCGTTTGGCCGCGCCGAGTGCACTCTCCGGCGGTTCGCTCGCAGGCCGGCCTGGAACAGCGTCAAACGCTGTTTCCGAGGCTCTCCACAGGCAGAGAAGCTGTTTGCAGCACGGCAAGTGCTTCTCCTAGCCTGGGAAGCGAGCAAACGCCGTTTGGCCGCGCCGAGTGCACTCTCCGGCGGTTCGCTCGCAGGCCGGCCTGGAACAGCGTCAAACGCTGTTTCCGAGCTCTCCACAGGCAGAGAAGCTGTTTGCAGCACGGCAAGTGCTTCTCCTAGCCTGGGAAGCGAGCAAACGCCGTTTGGCCGCGCCGAGTGCACTCTCCGGCGGTTCGCTCGCAGGCCGGCCTGGAACAGCGTCAAACGCTGTTTCCGAGCTCTCCACAGGCAGAGAAGCTGTTTGCAGCACGGCAAGTGCTTCTCCTAGCCTGGGAAGCGAGCAAACGCCGTTTGGCCGCGCCGAGTGCACTCTCCGGCGCTTCGCTCGCAGGCCGGCCTGGAACAGCGTCAAACGCTGTTTCCGAGCTCTCCACAGGCAGAGAAGCTGTTTGCAGCACGGCAAGTGCTTCTCCTAGCCTGGGAAGCGAGCAAACGCCGTTTGGCCGCGCCGAGTGCACTCTCCGGCGCTTCGCTCGCAGGCCGGCCTGGAACAGCGTCAAACGCTGTTTCCGAGCTCTCCACAGGCAGAGAAGCTGTTTGCAGCACGGCAAGTGCTTCTCCTAGCCTGGGAAGCGAGCAAACGCCGTTTGGCCGCGCCGAGTGCACTCTCCGGCGTTCGCTCGCAGGCCGGCCTGGAACAGCGTCAAACGCTGTTTCCGAGCTCTCCACTAGCAGAGAAGCTGTTTGCAGCACGGCAAGTGCTTCTCCTAGCCTGGGAAGCGAGCAAACGCCGTTTGGCCGCGCCGAGTGCACTCTCCGGCGCTTCGCTCGCAGGCCGGCCTGGAACAGCGTCAAACGCTGTTTCCGAGCTCTCCACAGGCAGAGAAGCTGTTTGCAGCACGGCAAGTGCTTCTCCTAGCCTGGGAAGCGAGCAAACGCCGTTTGGCCGCGCCGAGTGCACTCTCCGGCGGTTCGCTCGCAGGCCGGCCTGGAACAGCGTCAAACGCTGTTTCCGAGCTCTCCACAGGCAGAGAAGCTGTTTGCAGCACGGCAAGTGCTTCTCCTAGCCTGGGAAGCGAGCAAACGCCGTTTGGCCGCGCCGAGTGCACTCTCCGGCGGTTCGCTCGCAGGCCGGCCTGGAACAGCGTCAAACGCTGTTTCCGAGCTCTCCACAGGCAGAGAAGCTGTTTGCAGCACGGCAAGTGCTTCTCCTAGCCTGGGAAGCGAGCAAACGCCGTTTGGCCGCGCCGAGTGCACTCTCCGGCGCTTCGCTCGCAGGCCGGCCTGGAACAGCGTCAAACGCTGTTTCCGAGCTCTCCACAGGCAGAGAAGCTGTTTGCAGCACGGCAAGTGCTTCTCCTAGCCTGGGAAGCGAGCAAACGCCGTTTGGCCGCGCCGAGTGCACTCTCCGGCGGTTCGCTCGCAGGCCGGCCTGGAACAGCGTCAAACGCTGTTTCCGAGCTCTCCACAGGCAGAGAAGCTGTTTGCAGCACGGCAAGTGCTTCTCCTAGCCTGGGAAGCGAGCAAACGCCGTTTGGCCGCGCCGAGTGCACTCTCCGGCGGTTCGCTCGCAGGCCGGCCTGGAACAGCGTCAAACGCTGTTTCCGAGCTCTCCACAGGCAGAGAAGCTGTTTGCAGCACGGCAAGTGCTTCTCCTAGCCTGGGAAGCGAGCAAACGCCGTTTGGCCGCGCCGAGTGCACTCTCCGGCGGTTCGCTCGCAGGCCGGCCTGGAACAGCGTCAAACGCTGTTTCCGAGCTCTCCACAGGAGAAGCTGTTTGCAGCACGGCAAGTGCTTCTCCTAGCCTGGGAAGCGAGCAAACGCCGTTTGGCCGCGCCGAGTGCGCTTTCCGGCGGTTCGCTCGCAGGCCGGCCTGGAACAGCGTCAAACGCTGTTTCCGAGCTCTCCACAGGCAGAGAAGCTGTTTGCAGCACGGCAAGTGCTTCTCCTAGCCTGGGAAGCGAGCAAACGCCCTTTGGCCGCGCCGAGTGCGCTCTCCGGCGGTTCGCTCGCAGGCCGGCCTGGAACAGCGTCAAACGCTGTTTCCGAGCTCTCCACAGGCAGAGAAGCTGTTTGCAGCACGGCAAGTGCTTCTCCTAGCCTGGGAAGCGAGCAAACGCCCTTTGGCCGCGCCGAGTGCGCTCTCCGGCGGTTCGCTCGCAGGCCGGCCTGGAACAGCGTCAAACGCTGTTTCCGAGCTCTCCACAGGCAGAGAAGCTGTTTGCAGCACGGCAAGTGCTTCTCCTAGCCTGGGAAGCGAGCAAACGCCGTTCGGCCGCGCCGAGTGCGCTCTCTGGCGGTTCGCTCGCAGGCCGGCCTGGAACAGCGTCAAACGCTGTTTCCGAGCTCTCCACAGGCAGAGAAGCGGTTTGCAGCACGGCAAGTGCTTCTCCTAGCCTGGGAAGCGAGCAAACGCCGTTTGGCCGCGCCGAGTGCGCTCTCCGGCGGTTCGCTCGCAGGCCGGCCTGGAACAGCGTCAAACGCTGTTTCCGAGCTCTCCACAGGCAGAGAAGCTGTTTGCAGCACGGCAAGTGCTTCTCCTAGCCTGGGAAGCGAGCAAACGCCGTTTGGCCGCGCCGAGTGCACTCTCCGGCGGTTCGCTCGCAGGCCGGCCTGGAACAGCGTCAAACGCTGTTTCCGAGCTCTCCACAGGCAGAGAAGCTGTTTGCAGCACGGCAAGTGCTTCTCCTAGCCTGGGAAGCGAGCAAACGCCGTTTGGCCGCGCCGAGTGCACTCTCCGGCGGTTCGCTCGCAGGCCGGCCTGGAACAGCGTCAAACGCTGTTTCCGAGCTCTCCACAGGCAGAGAAGCTGTATGCAGCACGGCAAGTGCTTCTCCTAGCCTGGGAAGCGAGCAAACGCCGTTTGGCCGCGCCGAGTGCACTCTCCGGCGCTTCGCTCGCAGGCCGGCCTGGAACAGCGTCAAACGCTGTTTCCGAGCTCTCCACAGGCAGAGAAGCTGTTTGCAGCACGGCAAGTGCTTCTCCTAGCCTGGGAAGCGAGCAAACGCCGTTTGGCCGCGCCGAGTGCACTCTCCGGCGGTTCGCTCGCAGGCCGGCCTGGAACAGCGTCAAACGCTGTTTCCGAGCTCTCCACAGGCAGAGAAGCTGTTTGCAGCACGGCAAGTGCTTCTCCTAGCCTGGGAAGCGAGCAAACGCCGTTTGGCCGCGCCGAGTGCACTCTCCGGCGGTTCGCTCGCAGGCCGGCCTGGAACAGCGTCAAACGCTGTTTCCGAGCTCTCCACAGGCAGAGAAGCTGTTTGCAGCACGGCAAGTGCTTCTCCTAGCCTGGGAAGCGAGCAAACGCCGTTTGGCCGCGCCGAGTGCGCTTTCCGGCGGTTCGCTCGCAGGCCGGCCTGGAACAGCGTCAAACGCTGTTTCCGAGCTCTCCACAGGCAGAGAAGCTGTTTGCAGCACGGCAAGTGCTTCTCCTAGCCTGGGAAGCGAGCAAACGCCCTTTGGCCGCGCCGAGTGCACTCTCCGGCGGTTCGCTCGCAGGCCGGCCTGGAACAGCGTCAAACGCTGTTTCCGAGCTCTCCACAGGCAGAGAAGCTGTTTGCAGCACGGCAAGTGCTTCTCCTAGCCTGGGAAGCGAGCAAACGCCGTTTGGCCGCGCCGAGTGCACTCTCCGGCGCTTCGCTCGCAGGCCGGCCTGGAACAGCGTCAAACGCTGTTTCCGAGCTCTCCACAGGCAGAGAAGCTGTTTGCAGCACGGCAAGTGCTTCTCCTAGCCTGGGAAGCGAGCAAACGCCCTTTGGCCGCGCCGAGTGCGCTCTCCGGCGGTTCGCTCGCAGGCCGGCCTGGAACAGCGTCAAACGCTGTTTCCGAGCTCTCCACAGGCAGAGAAGCTGTTTGCAGCACGGCAAGTGCTTCTCCTAGCCTGGGAAGCGAGCAAAACGCCGTTTCGGCCGCGCCGAGTGCGCTCTCTGGCGGTTTCGCTCGCAGGCCGGCCTGGAACAGCGTCAAACGCTGTTTCCGAGCTCTCCACAGGCAGAGAAGCTGTTTGCAGCACGGCAAGTGCTTCTCCTAGCCTGGGAAGCGAGCAAACGCCGTTTGGCCGCGCCGAGTGCGCTCTCCGGCGGTTCGCTCGCAGGCCGGCCTGGAACAGCGTCAAACGCTGTTTCCGAGCTCTCCACAGGCAGAGAAGCTGTTTGCAGCACGGCAAGTGCTTCTCCTAGCCTGGGAAGCGAGCAAACGCCGTTTGGCCGCGCCGAGTGCACTCTCCGGCGGTTCGCTCGCAGGCCGGCCTGGAACAGCGTCAAACGCTGTTTCCGAGCTCTCCACAGGCAGAGAAGCTGTTTGCAGCACGGCAAGTGCTTCTCCTAGCCTGGGAAGCGAGCAAACGCCGTTTGGCCGCGCCGAGTGCACTCTCCGGCCGTTCGCTCGCAGGCCGGCCTGGAACAGCGTCAAACGCTGTTTCCGAGCTCTCCACAGGCAGAGAAGCTGTTTGCAGCACGGCAAGTGCTTCTCCTAGCCTGGGAAGCGAGCAAAACGCCGTTTGGCCGCGCCGAGTGCGCTCTCCGGCGGTTCGCTCGCAGGCCGGCCTGGAACAGCGTCAAACGCTGTTTCCGAGCTCTCCACAGGCAGAGAAGCTGTTTGCAGCACGGCAAGTGCTTCTCCTAGCCTGGGAAGCGAGCAAACGCCGTTTGGGCCGCGCCGAGTGCGCTCTCCGGCGGTTCGCTCGCAGGCCGGCCTGGAACAGCGTCAAACGCTGTTTCCGAGCTCTCCACAGGCAGAGAAGCTGTTTGCAGCACGGCAAGTGCTTCTCCTAGCCTGGGAAGCGAGCAAACGCCGTTTGGCCGCGCCGAGTGCACTCTCCGGCGGTTCGCTCGCAGGCCGGCCTGGAACAGCGTCAAACGCTGTTTCCGAGCTCTCCACAGGCAGAGAAGCTGTTTGCAGCACGGCAAGTGCTTCTCCTAGCCTGGGAAGCGAGCAAAACGCCGTTTGGCCGCGCCGAGTGCACTCTCCGGCCGTTCGCTCGCAGGCCGGCCTGGAACAGCGTCAAACGCTGTTTCCGAGCTCTCCACAGGCAGAGAAGCTGTTTGCAGCACGGCAAGTGCTTCTCCTAGCCTGGGAAGCGAGCAAACGCCGTTTGGCCGCGCCGAGTGCACTCTCCGGCGGTTCGCTCGCAGGCCGGCCTGGAACAGCGTCAAACGCTGTTTCCGAGCTCTCCACAGGCAGAGAAGCTGTTTGCAGCACGGCAAGTGCTTCTCCTAGCCTGGGAAGCGAGCAAACGCCGTTTGGCCGCGCCGAGTGCACTCTCCGGCGGTTCGCTCGCAGGCCGGCCTGGAACAGCGTCAAACGCTGTTTCCGAGCTCTCCACAGGCAGAGAAGCTGTTTGCAGCACGGCAAGTGCTTCTCCTAGCCTGGGAAGCGAGCAAACGCCGTTTGGCCGCGCCGAGTGCACTCTCCGGCCGTTCGCTCGCAGGCCGGCCTGGAACAGCGTCAAACGCTGTTTCCGAGCTCTCCACAGGCAGAGAAGCTGTTTGCAGCACGGCAAGTGCTTCTCCTAGCCTGGGAAGCGAGCAAACGCCCTTTGGCCGCGCCGAGTGCGCTCTCCGGCGGTTCGCTCGCAGGCCGGCCTGGAACAGCGTCAAACGCTGTTTCCGAGCTCTCCACAGGCAGAGAAGCTGTTTGCAGCACGGCAAGTGCTTCTCCTAGCCTGGGAAGCGAGCAAACGCCGTTTGGCCGCGCCGAGTGCACTCTCCGGCGCTTCGCTCGCAGGCCGGCCTGGAACAGCGTCAAACGCTGTTTCCGAGCTCTCCACAGGCAGAGAAGCTGTTTGCAGCACGGCAAGTGCTTCTCCTAGCCTGGGAAGCGAGCAAACGCCGTTTGGCCGCGCCGAGTGCACTCTCCGGCGGTTCGCTCGCAGGCCGGCCTGGAACAGCGTCAAACGCTGTTTCCGAGCTCTCCACAGGCAGAGAAGCTGTATGCAGCACGGCAAGTGCTTCTCCTAGCCTGGGAAGCGAGCAAACGCCGTTTGGCCGCGCCGAGTGCACTCTCCGGCGCTTCGCTCGCAGGCCGGCCTGGAACAGCGTCAAACGCTGTTTCCGAGCTCTCCACAGGCAGAGAAGCTGTTTGCAGCACGGCAAGTGCTTCTCCTAGCCTGGGAAGCGAGCAAACGCCGTTTGGCCGCGCCGAGTGCACTCTCCGGCGGTTCGCTCGCAGGCCGGCCTGGAACAGCGTCAAACGCTGTTTCCGAGCTCTCCACAGGCAGAGAAGCTGTTTGCAGCACGGCAAGTGCTTCTCCTAGCCTGGGAAGCGAGCAAACGCCGTTTGGCCGCG